>NC_088208.1:15886908-16186908 GCF_037126465.1 Ornithodoros turicata | reverse complement strand
GTTATCGCTTCTCATTCGAAGAGAGAGAGTGGGGCATACGCCTTTTTGTGGCAATTTCATATATCCAAATTGCCACAAAAAGGCGTACGCCCGCCTCTCTCTTCGAATCAGAAGCGATAACCCTATCATTCGTGGCAATGGATGGCGCACAGCGTGCTATGCGGGGAAGTTCTGTTTTTAGAGTGCACTGCATAGCACGCTCTTTGCCAACCGTCATCTCGAATGTTATCGTTATCTGGCCTGATTTGTTGAAAACGGGAGGCGTATGCCTTTTTTGTGACACTTATGCTGTTCATAATTGTCACAAAAAAAGGCGTAGGCTTCCCGTTTTCAGCAAATCAGGGAAGATAGCGATATCATTCGAGATCATGGTTGGCTAGGAGCGTGCCATGCGGTGAAGTTCATTTTTAAGACCGGCACAGTTCCCTTAGAAGTCGGCCCAGGACGCACATTCCCTCAGGGCGTCAGTCATGACGTCGCCCACATACGTGAGGCCGACAACTACAAGCCCTTTCACCATCACCACCACCACCATCATTTTTAAGACGCTTCAGACATATGTCGACACAGTTCCCTTTGAGGTCGGCCCAGGACGCACATTCCCCGTCAGTCGTGACGTTGCCTACATACGTGAGGCCGACAACGGCAAGCCCTATCACCACCACCACCACCTCATTTTTAAGAGTGTATTATCCCGTATATGCCCCGCATGGTGCACGCTGCTACATGTTTCAATACCAATTCACTGAATTGAAGGCCACAACAGTTCTCGCGAATGTTCCACTGACAAGTTTATCTTCACGTCTTTAGGACAGCGACGCCAGTCCGCTTTGCAACGTGCCTTTTTGTTTTTAACCGGGACTGCTCCACGGCGTGGCACATGCGTGCACGCGCATTATGGACTAAAACCACCGATGCACAAGGTGAAGCAGCTTTCTCCGCTTTACTCCGAAGCAAGAAAGAGTCCGGCATAATTCTGATTGTAGCTTCGATAAGGGCGTGCTATGCAGTGAAGTCACATTTTGACAACTTCGCAGCCTTTTGCGTTTCTTCCAAGAAACGGGCCTCGTGCAAAGAACCCACAGTGCACTTCCGTCTCATCAGTGGTGGTGGTGGTGGTGGTGGTCTCATCAGTACCGTTCATCCTGCCTTACACCTCACCATTCAACTCTCATCTTTCCCCTTCCACGAAGCCCATTCGTGTGTGGCCAACAGTGGTCAACAACGGCAAGCTATTTCGGTACCACTCCCTCACAAATCTATTTTGACAGTGTATACCATATTCAACCGAGTTTCTGTGTAGGTTAGCCCGCCCGACTTTGTTCCAGCTCCGCACTACTTCACGGTTCTACAGTCACTAAATAAGCTACGCTTCAGTGTATCGACACTGAGGTCTAAGAGGGAGAGCATGCGCCATCGTGTTTCCGCGCCACGCTACCCACGCGCACGATGCCATCTATGGGACTGTTTCTCTGGGCCAGGTGGCGCGAGTGAGCAGCAACGTCAGCGCCCCAAAGTATGCAACACTCCGTACACTCTTAAAAATGAACTTCACCACATAGCACGCTCCTAGCCAACCATCACCCCGAATGACAACGTTCTCGCCCCAGATTTGTTGAAAACGGGAGGAGGAGCCTATTTTGTGCCGTGCATAATGAGCACAAAATAGGCTCCTCCTCCCGTTTTCAACAAATCAGGGTCGAGAACGTTGTCATTCGGGGTGATGGTTGGCTAGGAGCGTGCTATGTGGTGAAGTTCATTTCTAAGAGTGTAGTTTAGCAGACGACGCGGCACTTTCACATACACGGTCTCGAGTTATTCGCTCCTTTCAAGAAGCACCGCTTTTTCTGTGGATTTAATACAGGCTTTGTAGCTTTCCTTGGCACCATACCGTTAGAAACACCCTGCAAAGCCCACTGATGAAACTCCCTACTGTTTGTATCTGTGGCCGTTTGGGCCCAAAATGGCGTTGTGCAAACTTCACTGCAACAGCCCCATCGTGCGCGGGTGAAATGTGCCTTTCGTTACAGGCAGCAGTTGAGCTCACCTTGACATCTTCTGGACGCTCTGGTGGACAATACATTAATTATACATAACAATCATACACGCTTCTTTATCCCACACACTCTTAAAAATGAACTTCACCACATAGCACTCTCCTAGCCAACCATCATCCCGAATGACAACGTTCTCGCCCCTGATTTGTTGAAAACGGGAGGAGGAGCCTATTTTGTGCCGTGCATAATGCGCACAAAATAGGCTCCTCCTCCCGTTTTCAGCAAATCAGGGGCGAGAACGTTGTCATTCGGGATGATGGTTGGCTAGGAGAGTGCTATGTGGTGAAGTTCATTTCTAAGAGTGCAGGGGCATTACGTTAGCCGTCTTTGATCCTCAACTGGTTATGGTACCGTGTGGTGCGGAAACAAGATGACGGTCCTGCTCGCCCTTGGACCTCGGTGTCGATACTCTGAAGCGAAGCTTATTTAGTGACACTACACGGTTCCAGTGTCTTCTTTTCTCTATCGTCATTATAGCCGTCAGCAACAGCAGCAGCGTCAGTGTCATCATCAGCGTCAGCGTCATTACTACTCTCTGTATCTGACGCCATTCGAGGAGAATTCTCACGTTATTCCTGGTGTATACATGAAGGGCGATTCTGGTGAAAAGACGTGGTTCTGCGTGCATGCTCGCTCTCTATAACGGCATGCCAAGAAACGGTACAGGTGTTGGTGATTCGAAAGGAAATCTTACCAAGTAACAATTGAAAGCCAAGTAGAGGAGAGCGAAGATTGTAATGCCAAGCGCAACGGCCCAATGGCTTGACAAGTTCGTTTCCAAGTAGTCAGTCACGAAGTACAGGTTAATGATGACGACGCTCAGGGACACCAGACCCATGAATATCTTGTTAAACCTACGTCGAAGAAGCGTAGCGGCAGTGGTAAGCAAGGCATCAGAATTTGAAGATGTACAGGGTGTATGCTATAAAAGGTCAGTCACATTTTCGTGCAAGAAGTGATACCTCCTTGATGCTATACCTCTATCACGAAAAGACTTCCTCTGCCTCAAAGTGAATATTTTATGCTAGAGGAACCTACGAAACGATTGTGGTTACCTAGCACTGTGTAACAAAATAAATATGACCATGCAAACTTTCACTTCCATCCATCGGTATTGCGTATAGGAAACACATGAAGACGAAAGTTTCCGTGGCCGTGTTTATTTTATTACGCAGTGAATGGTAACCACAATTTTTTCGTAGGTTTCTCTGGCATAAGTGATTCACTGTATGGCAGCACAAGTCCGTCTCTCAAATAGATATAGTTTCACGCGCGAAAATGTCACTGACCTTTTATAGCATACACCCTGTATACCAACTTTTGCGAAAACACCATGTGAAAAAGAGAGAGCGAGAGCGCTAACAATTGGGGAACGAAGCTGGAAAATGTACCAACGTTTGGGCGCCCTAGTTGGGAGTGCGTCAATTATGCGAATGCGATAATTATGCGAGTAAATACGGCATGCACATTTTCTATTAACTACCATTTGAAACATGCTGAATAGAATATTTATTTCACTCGTTTACGAAATGTGCATAACATGATCAAACATGAACTATATCTATGAGCACGTGACAGCTTCCCATACTGCTGGAAAATCTCCAACGTGTGTGTTACACGGTTGCCATCCCTTAGAAATAAAACGATGTCATCCCACCAAGTCTTGATCAATCTTGCCGACTTGCTTCAGCGAATGAAAACCGGGCAAGTGTCAACAGAACTATGGCCCAGAACCCACCCTAGAATCCACCCTACACTCTTAAAAATGAACTTCACCGCATAGCAGGCTCCTAGCCAACCATCACCTGGAATGATATCGTTATCTGACCCGATTTGTTGAAAAGGGGGGGCGTACGCCTTTTTTGTGACAATTATGAACAGCATAAGTGTCACAAAAAAGGCGTACGCCCCCCATTTTCAACAAATCAGGGCAGATAACGATATCATTCGAGATTATGGTTGGCCAGGAGCGAGCTATGCGGTGAAGTTCATTGCTAAGAGTGTAGACGTGATGGGGGGGGGGAGGGGGAGGCAGGGGAAAGGTGCAGTCAACCTGCTGTGGAGTATACGTATAGTGGAGTGGGGTGGACGTGTTGGCCATACATTGTGATATAAGAAAAACGACAAGCAAGAAGTGAGGGTGTGTACGTGTCAGTGGTTAAGTATGATTGTGTTGCTTGTTAAGCATTTTTAATTCGGTATTTTCATACTTTCCCACTTTCTCAGCATTTCGTATTTCCTTTTCTACAGTTCTACTATAGCTCCAATGGGAGCTGGCAGTAAATAAAACATGCCAGAGCCGTCGACGAGTTCAGCAGATAAAGTCCGCATAAAAGAAAGGGGAAAATTCACTCACATGCCATTCTTGAAATCCCCCATGACTCTCTTAGAAGCTGTGAACGTCAACATAGGAATCAGTGCAAAAGGCAGCTGCAGACTCATGAGCACATTCATCAAGTCGTTCATTGTGGATAGCTCACTGATGTTACCAAAGGCCGCCAACATGACTGTTGGCATGATCGCTAACGACCGAGTGATCAACACCCGCAACCAGCGACTGATCTGGAGGTTCAGGAAGCCCTGGAAGGACACGCAAAAAAAAAAAGTACAATATACAGGGTGTCCCCGCTAAATGTGACCATATTTTAAAAAAAATATACATATATCACTTTTTCCGAGATGAAATCAATTGCAATATAGCATATGCTGAAGGGCACTCCCTAGGAGGGCATTAGCAGACTCCTAAGGCAATGTCCTAATTAACTTTCAATAGTTAACTTTTTAATTACTAAAGCTACGAAGTTGTTCCAACGAGAACATCTGATCTCTTCGGTCACCAAATACCAAAGCCGTTCTCAGAACAAAAATCTGTTCGAAAGATCGTTCGCAAAAAAATTCGTGAAGGAACACTTTTTTTTTTAATTCTTTGCGCATCTCTTTCTTTCCGACTCGTCTTTCCTTCGCGCTCAATACGAGGGGATGAAAGAGGAGCTTCCAGCTCATTCATTGAGCTCATTCCAGCTCAATCATCCCAGTCGCGTGGCTCGGCCATCGCGGATTTAGCAGAAAAAAAAAATTATAATGTTGCCATTGATGGGAACATGAACCACACAAAGTATTTTTTTTCCCGTAAGCGCGTTGAATCAGGCCGCTAGGGGGCTTTGAACTCCCGCACGAAGCGGTAAACCAGGCCGCGCTCGAGAGCGCACTGGGCGAGCGCGGCTTCACATTGGTAAAAAATTCAAACGGGACTGTCTTCACAAAGCCTGGTACAAGCTCTGCACCGATCCACACCCGTCCGCCGCGGATCATTCGCATGGGAGCGTTCGGTGAAATATCCTCTAAATCCACTAACTCTGCGATGTTTTTCCGGACGAACTATTAATGAAACTTCCAACAACAATTTTTTTTTTACAAATTCAGACCTGCCCAAGTAATGCGCTGAAAAAGTTTGAAGCTCGAATATCGCACGGTTTTTTCTTTAAAAAATTGCGCGTTCAAGCAAAAACCGGTAACTTTGTTGAGCCGCCCTGAAATTTCTGAACAGGCTGTGACAACGAAACCGGCTCAGAACAGTAGTCCAATGTCCCAATAATCATAACACAAATTTTCTCAGATGTGTTTTTCCGTGTAAGGCGCGCAGCGATTTTTTTAAAGTTGCCTCGGTGCCTGCAAGGGCCGACCTTGTCTCAGCCGAAGCACGCGTGACATGGCGGCTTCTCTTGCATTTCTTTGAACAAAGAGAGATTAGGGCCACATACAGCGACAATAAACCTGGGCTCATGCACCGCCGTATTGACGCGACATAATGAGTCTTCCGGTGGCCTTTACCCGTGTCCAGGTCCCCCAAGGTCGCCATTTTCCCATGTATTTGTTCCTATCCCGATGCGTGCAATGCCGGAGGCCGCCCTTAGATACCCCATTGTTACCAGACGTTGGCTTGCGTTCGATTGTAGCGCGCTAAAGATCCAGTTGAAGCACAATCCAAGCCAGGTCAAGTCACCGAAGGAGAAATGGACGACTGCGCCGGCGGCGCCTGGTACGACAGGTACGCTATGTGATGCACGCAGCCGTGCACTAGATCCTTCCGATCGCTCAACACGTTTAAAAACGGGACCAAAAGTGAAACACGACACAGAAAGTTGTTATACGCGTTTTATTTGGACATATAAAGACTAGATTCATTCGCAGAAACAACAAAAACAATTTGCCGCTAAACTTAGCGCGCTGAAGTGATCCGGAACGGCAACAGTGGGGTATCTAGTGGCGGCCTTCTTGGTTGCACGCTTTTCCGAGGTGAGTTTGGGGGACCTGCCCGTGTCATCGTGAGGGACACTCCCGTGTGGATGGACCTCATTGAGCAGCTGTTGCCTTCTGTAGGACTTATCGTACTAGAGATAAACTGATGTTCTGAGGCTGGAACAACATATAGTTTATGTCTTGTTCAACAGGTGCCGCTTGCGTCGATTTCCGTCGTATAAATGTGCGTATGAGTGAGCAAAAATGTAAGAGTGAAAGGAGGGTGAGTGAGAGTGAGTGGCTGGTTTGTCGTCCCTTCAGATGACGCACCCCGAAAGTCGCTGGAGAGGCGTGTTAGCTTAGCTCAATTGGTAGAGCCCTGGACCGGCAATCCAGAAGATGTGGGTTCGATCCCTACAGCTGGCTAACCTTTTCAGTGACTTTCATCTTTTATCGTACTAATCCTTTCGCGCTAACACAGACCCGCTGCCGACTTCGTCCCCTTAGAATTCACTCTCAGACCTGGCAGCGTCTACATGTAGGAAGTGGTGGATGGTTGAAGGTATAGTTAGTGGACATAACCAATCTCGTGAGAAAGGAAGAGAAAGAAGGTAATATATCCTTGAGTCTGAGGAACAGGAGGACAACACAGAGAACGAGGAGAGCTGAAGTGCACAAGGACACTCACAGAAACAAGCAGAGAGAAGTCAGTGCTGTTATCATTTGTGAAATCCCACTGGTTTACTTCTTCAGTGACTTGTGCATTGTATAGTTGTGCGGCCGGCGACGGTGCGCGTTGCTTATGGTAGGAACAGCTGGTGACAGTGGCTCAGTCGCGTGAGATCCTGATTTGTCGTGCTTATGCTCACTCGGACGTCAGAACTGCGCGGAAACTGGATTGCTTTATTTTTCGTCCCTGGAAGATGACGAGCAGTTCCTTATATCGTCCAGGGCTTGACGTGACGGCAGAAATATCACGAAGATACGCCTGTACGCGAAGATACGCCTGACGTCTCTTTGCAGATGCGCAATGAACAGAATAAAACAATTGGTGTTCCTTCACGATATTTTGCGGACGATCTACCGAACGAATTTTTGTTCTGAAAACGGCTACGATATCAGGCGACCGAAGGGAACAGACGTTCTCATTGGGACAAATTTATAGCTTTATAATTCAAAATTTAAGTATTAAGAACTATCTAGAACATTGCCTTAGGGGTTTGCTGTCGCCCTCCAAAGCAGTGCCCTTCAGCATAAAGCATACGATTTCGTCTTGGACAAACTGATATACATATTTTTAAAAATATTTTCGCAGTTAGCTGGGATACGCTGCGTATATGATCGTACATTCCAGGCGCAGTAGCCATGAGCAAAATACTGAGGCGTTGTCTTCATCAGTTTAAGTAACGAACTATTTAGTGCCGCAAGATAAGATACCAGATCTATGATAACATGGTACCATGACGTTGTCCTTCTATTTTTTTTTTCTTGGAAAGATCTACAGTCGATAGAGCACGACGAAATGGTAAAAAAAAAAAAAAAAAAGCAGAATAAGAACCGGCAGATTTGAAGCTCTTTTTGTCCCTCCGCCGGAAACGTGCGGACACTCCGCACGTCTCGACGAACAAGAGATGAACGACTGCGAATTCCGTACGGCTCGCATCAAAGTTAACATGAACAGCCTGCGAAGCGGGAAAAGAGCCTAGCAAAGACCAACACCTTCGTAACGAGGGTTGCCCCTCACATAACTGTAAACAAATGACCAAACACCCGCCACCGTTATTTCTACTAAGCACCACCAGGATGCGCAGACCGGAATGGCGTTAAAGTTAACTCTTATGCGAGTTGTATATGCACGTCATATTCCAGAATCATATTCTGCAAACGTGACACGTACCTCCATGATGAACTGTCCCGCGTACGTTCCCGTCATTGTTGAGCTCTGTCCAGCTGCCAAGATTCCGATGGCCCATATATACAGGGGAATCATGCCGAAAGCACAACCCAGGAACACGCCCTAAGCAACGAATGAGTCATGTGTAAATGCTAGGCGAAGGAGATAAACGAAAAGCACAATAGGTGTTCCCATCTGGCACACTTACGCCTTTGTAGATGTCAACGTCAACGGGGTCGGTATTGTTCTAAAACGTAAACATTGCTTCACGTTATCGTATATACATCAAATGCATTTCTCGTAGGCTCACGGAACAGTAACTGTTATATGGCAACTTAGCTTACTGTAGTACGCCAAGTTCATAAGGATCTATAAGAATGTTTTATTCTGACACTATACCCATTTAGTACCAGTGATGGCCAGTAGTTAACTAGATGTAGTTAAACTACTAGTTAAACTACCTGATTGTAGTTAAAAAGTAGTTATCAACTACTTGCAGAAATGTAGTGGCAACTACTAGTTAAACTACTATTTTAAGTAGTTAACTACAGTAGTTAGGTTACTGAAGGCGCCAACTACTTCCGATTGTGCCGCAAGCTTTACGGCACGATTGTGCTTCCGACTTTTACCTTGAGCTACTTGTTTGATGAGAACGGAGGTGCAGAGCAATTGTGTCGTGCATGTGCACTAACTCTTCACTTTTAATGCTTGTCTAGTGAAGCCTCATTTGCTGTGAAATAATTCTGCCCAAAACAATCCCGCCGCTAGCTTTGTATTTGACGATCGTAGCAATGGCTTGAGCAAAAGTTTATTATTGCTTGTGACTCACATTTAGGTGTCCAAGAACACTACAAGGGATTGGTGTTGGTGGACAACGTTAAGTAGTTATAGATGTAGTTAAACTACATTGCAGTAGTTAAAAAAGTAGTTTTAACTACTCCCCTGAAAAGTAGTTGAACTACTAGTTAAACTACTCAATCAGAAAGTAGTTAGTAGTTATAGTTAAACTACTGTAGAAGTAGTTATTGGCCATCACTGTTTAGTACCCTATTTAATACATTTATTACTCTATATCACTCATTTTCAACATTGGACTGATGTAGTTGTAGAGCTAAATAAATCATTTTTCCTCCGCTTCTTCCGCCTTGCAACGTATGCGGGTGAATGGAATGAAAAAGTAGAACACACCTTCATCGACTAAAGGCCGCATTCTTAAACGACCCTCCACTCGAACTGTTTCACGAGGCCGGTCTTGTGCTTTAAAAATCAATATTGACTTGGAACGCCCCCGGAGCAGGTGAAATAAACAGCGCTTTTCTCGAAAAGTAGCACCTTGCCTGAACCCCAATGATTCCTCAAGTGAAGGATCACTTGTTTCCTGCTCTCACTGGAGTTGAGGATCGTTCAAGAATACGGCCATGAAAGGTAGGTCTCCTTGAGCCCTCTGTGTTGGCGACGATCGTACTTAGAGAGGGAGTACTCACTGCGAAAACATCATAGTACTTGGTCCCGCTGCACATTGCCCTCTAGAAAGAAGAAAAAAAGGAATCCAAATTGAACTGTGAAAGGCAATGATTCTTCTTCTTCTTCTACCAATAAGATAATGGCCGTGAGCCACTAAGGGAGATTGGCCAGGACAAAAGGGGCGTGAGATGTTTGTTTATGTCTGTGCAGTAATGATGGGGACTAAGGCCAAGTCGGATCCAAGTAACTTATGACATATATGACATGTGATGACTAATGCAGGAACTGGATATGCACGTATGTAGGAATATGCGTATGGCGACTATACAGGGCCAAAAGGATGGCTGTATGAATGTGTGTGTACGTGAGAGTGTATGAGTGTAGGAAGGAAGTGACTAGAAGCGGTTGGAGAGCGCGATGTAGGATGCAAGACCCGCTACCACAGCCCTATGACAGAGCGCAGTGTGTGATGCTCCGAGAGACAACACTGACGCCAATGAGAGTGGGGCTCCTAACAAGCGTAAGGGTGTCCAGATATACCTGCAGCGTAATTGGCCGAGCTGAGAGCAGGTTAGCAAGAAGTGTTCAGTTGTTTCGTCCTGGCCACAGTGGGAACAAGCAGTGGACAAGGACCGTCCAGCACGGTGGAGGTAAATGATTGGATTAGCATATTTGTTTCATTTTTCGTTCTCCTCATTTCCTATTTTTCGTCGTTGTAGCTATTCTAATTGCTTGCCGTGTGGCACAATCGGGGATACAGAGCACGTTGGTGGTGGTGGTAGTGGTGGTGGTGATAGGGCTTGCCGTTGTCGGCCTCACGTATGTGGGCAACGTCACGACTGACGCCCTGGGGGAATGTGCGACCTGGGCCGACTTCTAAGGGAACTGTGCCGACACGTGCAGAGCACGTTCTTACGTCTTATACGGCTGCGTACGCTGACCAATAACGCTACGCTGGCATCTGTTCTCCAAAGACTTACCAGGCGAGCTCACTCAACTAACGGGACCCCCACACTTACTTTCTTCACATACTTTCCTACCTTTCTTTGCATACACACACACACATTTTTACTATAGATGTTGTGTTCTGTGGACCTGCGCTCGGGGTAGGAGGACCACTATGTTTGGCATCGGCCAACAATCGGCCCGGCGAATTTTTTAATGCGAAAAGAGTGTACGTGTCAAATAAACAATTTTTCATGGTGTTCTGCACAGTCCGAATAACACTGCTGCCGTTTCATGCATCTCATAAAGTCCTCGAATGAGAACGACTCTGCAAAAGTTTCGTCGCATTTAGTTGACGCAACATTCCGAAATATGTAAAAACTCGCTGGCTCTCCGCTGTTGGCAACCTGTTCTGCACGCACGAACGGAAGCTGCCGCCTTCGCGTCTTCGCATCCGGCCACAACCGGCTATTTGGCTCCGCTGCGACTTCGACGCGCGTCATTCTCCTGCGAAATCGCCTTGCAGTCCACCCCCCTTCGCCGAAACCGGCTACCTCCCCCACCCCCCACCCCTCTGCTTCGAAAGGGCGCACGTTTGGTGGCTGGCATGGAGGTGTGATGTCGTATCACACACAGAAATGGCGCGCCTTTTGAAACGGCGACGCCGAAACCGAACGGTAAAGGGCCAAACGCATGGAGCGTTTTTCCGACGTTTTCAGGACGCGCGCGCGCTCGGCGTGCGTGACCTCTAAAAACGAGTTTTTCAACGCGCCCGGAGGGCGTACGCTGGAATCTGTCGACTACAGATATTCGCGCGCGTCTGGGCGCGTTTTCCGAGAAGTAGACAGAACCATGGCCATCGTGCGGCAGACAAGGGTGCGTATGAGCAGCTCGCATAAATTTTTGGGATATAATCCATCACACTAAATTTACGTGAACATTTTAATGGTATCTAGAATGAAGGAACGCAGGAACCACAGGAAAGAAGAGCATCGGCGCGTTCTAACATATATTTGTGGTCGACGAATATAGCAACAGTGGCGCGCGTCACTCGCTCCGTACGCGTCCCATGCGTTTCGGGTGGTCGCCCCGCTGGCGTTTCTTCGCCGAGTGAGCAAGGCCATGGCGTACGCGCGACGTTTTGACGCTGAGAAAACGTCCAATGCGTTTGGCCCGCTAAACGCAGTTAATTACCAGCGTTCTATAACGCCCACCGAAGCCAATAGTGGAGCGTGCTATGTCGCGAAGTTCATTTCTAAGAGTGCAGACAGTACGAGTTCTGGATGAGAAACAGAAACCAGTACCGGGGGGGGGGGGGGGATTACCTCGGAAACGGAAACCGCTACGGAAAATCGTCCAGAAACGGCAACAAACACGGAAACGAAAGCCGAGTTTTTCAGTTACCGGAACCGGAACCCGAAACAATAACATTTTCGGTAACCAACCCTGGGTAAAACCAAGCCTGCTAATAGGCTGACAAAGCTGATAGTGCGCGGCAGCATGCTTTACGCGGAGGCGTTACGTCATCAACGACGTAGTGGCGCAAGTCGTCTATAGTTTCGAAATCGACTGAAATGGATGCGATCGTCCCTAAGAAAGGACAAGGGAAGGGGGAACTGTTGGGAATGACACGAGACAAGGTGACTAGACCACGACCTACTAGATTATAACGACCATGTCAGGCGCACCCCTTCTATGCGCCGCATTTTTGGAAGGTAGCGGTGGCGCTTCTGATCGTCCCAGTTATTGCCTTCCTCAACTTCTACAATACTTTGTACTCCAGCTTACCTTAGTATTTCTGTACAAGCGGTGGACGTTCCACAGATGGTTCATTCTGAGGTTGATTATCATCATCATTCTACGCGTTTTCATAGAGGCTATCGCTGTCGTCTGCTACGGTAGTCGTACACACGCTTCTGCGCGTTCAGAATTCAAATTTCCATCGTCCAATCGTGTTGTGCCGATCAGTAGCGCCCCTGGCGGATCGTGCGGACAGGCTCCTCATAGGGTTTTCTGATTGTGATATGGTCGTTATAATCTAGTAGGTCGTGGACTAGACTATGGTGGACCAGCAACTGAACGCGGGCGACAACGGAGCTTGGATGACACGTTATATCTGTCACAACTAACTGAATGTACTCACCGCATCTTCGTTGGTTTTGTCATACAGGCCTTGTGCAAAGACTCCGATAACGAATACGTTGATAAATACAGAGATAAAGATAGCGATGGCGGCTTCGATGAAGAAATATTTGTTGGCCTCCTTGACATCCTCCTTCTTGCTACGATCGACGTCACGTGACTGGAAGAATGAAAAATTATTAGTTTCCTTTATAATAGTGTTTCTTGTCTTATGCCTCTATTACGCGGACAGTCTTCGACGACCCTTGAAACCACCAGCCGCGCAAAACATGCGTAGCGCCAGGAAGCGTACACTCTTAAAAATGAACTTCACCACATAGCACGCTCCTAGCCAACCATCATCTCAAATGATATCGTTATCTGGCCTGATTTGTTGAAAACGGGGGGTGTACGCCTTTTTTGTGACAATTATGAACAGCATAAGTGTCACAAAAAAGGCGTACGCCCCCTGTTTTCAACAAATCAGGGCAGATAACGATATCATTTGAGATGATGGTTGGCTAGGAGCGTGCTATGTGGTGAAGTTCATTTTTAAGAGTGATAGGCGCGTAGTGCGTCGAGTTCTAAAAGGGCATTGAATCCAATGGTGCTTGACAGAGGCTGACCCGGTAGACCCTCGCTGGCTCTACGCGAGTTTCGAATGGCAGTTGGTGTCAACGGTCGTCGAAGACTTCTCGTGTAACAGGAGCAAAGGCCCCTCGAATCAAGAAATACGGTTACATTGTGCCACAGCATATCAACGTGTCTTTCCCTTGACGGATGTCTGTGGACTGTGCGATCGCGCGATTCTCAGTCTTTGAAATTCGTTTATGAAACGTACGAAGGATTGGGATGGGATGACTTGTGTGCGTCATTACAACGCAAAGTTCTGCCTGGTGGGTGGTAGTTAATAGTTGCATTTTACTTTACAGCCGCTTTACTGTTATTTCCTGTATAATGGGTTTGCATGACTGACTTTGTAATGTACGAATAGGTTATAATCACTCGTCCATTGCAACGCCTATTGTCGCTCTCATTATCCCAAAGTTCGTAGTCGACGCTACGAACTTTGATTTGCGTACAACCACTACCGGACAACACATGACATTTTCTTAAATTTTAACCCATACACCAACATCGCTTCGTCAAACAAACATCCGAGCTGTTTGGAACTTTGTTAGTCGTTATTAATTTTGTACTTGTTCGGATAAAGACGCCCGGAAACGCTGACGAAAGAAATAACCTTATGATTTGACATCTTACGTTGACAGCACCCGGTATTAAAACACACTAAGGTCGGTTCACACCAGTGGCGTACACTGTAAACGCTTTCACACCTTTAAAGGTGTAATAATGTGCATGGCGCACGCCTTTTTTGGTGTAATTTTGGTAACATCATAATGGAGTACGGTTTAGCACTAATTTTCTTTACGCGCATGCTGTCTGTCCTCCAAAAATTCAGTCATTCAGGTCTGAACATTGTTGAACAGTATTGTAGACACTTGCACGTGCTCGATTATCGCTAGCGATGCATATGTGCATTAGCACGTATCTACTATATCCAAGACATAATGAGAGCAAGATTTGAACTGACACCTCATCTTTTGTAATGCTTTTTGAATTTTGTAAAATATCAACCTGGAGGTACAATGTTAGGCAACCAGGTTTAATGTGCATGGCGCACACCTTTAAAGGTGTGAAGAAGTTTACAGTGTAGTCAACCGAGGTTCAAGTTCTCCGGAACTACCTTCAGTAGTGCATTTGGGAGAGGGAACACGAGGGTCAAACCCTCCTCCACATGTAAAATTCCCGAAATATCGTTCTGGTTCCTTCATACTGGCCCACACGAAAACTATCAAAAAATTACTACGTTTCGAAATATTATACCTTCAACATGGAAGTTATGTTTTATCCTTTAACAGTCGTAACGCATCCCTTGGCATCATCTTCGTAGAGCTTTATGTCATTAAACAGGAAAGTAGATCATGACATATTCGTGAGCCGAATGACAGTAAAACACAATGTCGTTTTTCGTGCCCGTAAAGCACGGTTCAACTCAGACTTAGTATGTCTTTCATTGTCTATCAGTGCGTTACTGTCGTTCCACTTTGCATTTTTGTATGAGGTGACTCAACAAACAAGAACAGGAGCCACACGAAAAGTTCAAATCATTCTCTAGCAGACTTTTTTGGAGTGAGCGTCTACAAAGACAAGTACCTCTCACCTTGACAAGAGCAGAATGCAAGAAGAGGTTATGGGGCATGATGGATGCACCAAAGATTGATACTGCCTGTAGCAAAGACCTCTGATCACATCCAGAGCAGTATGGATAGAAGAGTCCTTGTAGGACTTGCAGTTGGTCAGGCTGTACCTTAACATACTGAAAAAAAGAAAAAGAAAATGCTAAGTGGAATATGCATCAGGATTAATTTGCGTCAGTAGGCAGCTGGCACGCCCCCTCAACCACACACATTAATCTACCACATACAAATAGTTTGCGAACAGACTTCTCCCTGTCTGTAAACAAATGACGTCACAGTCTTGGACGGCGCCACCAATTTGGCACACTGTAAACTGAAAAACACCCTTATGGGTGTAAATCGCTTGTCCTATAATTGACTCCTCTTTTTACACCGTATGGTCTGGAACACCCTTTTTAGAGGGTGTATCCCGTGTAAAACGCCCTTTGAAAGGGTGCTTTTCCTTGAAAATGCCGTCTTTTGCACCCTTTATACACCTTTTTAGGAGGGTGTTTAACGATCTTACACCCTCCTAAAAGGGTGTTTAAAGGGTGCAAAAGAGGGCATTTTCAAAGAAAAGCGCCCTTTCCAGGGGTGATTTACACGGAATACACCCTCTAAAAAAGGTGTTCCAGACCATGTTCGGTGTAAAAAGAGGTGTCAGTTATAGGACAAGCCATTTACACCCATAAGGGTGTTTTCCAGTTTACAGTGTAGAGTTGAACTGCGCTCGAAGCTAGGGGCGAACAAGTTCGCGACCGAAAGCCACGGTCTTGAGGGGATTACGATGGCCTCTGAAAGGGACGCGACCGTCGGTCCAACTCTTCTCTCAATAGGAGGCAGCGAACAACTGCCCCATTTGTGGAACCGAGCCCACCCCTTCCGATTTGTTTCGGTTTCAGTCTGTCTACCAACGTCATGATGACGTTTCTCGAGTAGAGGTCTATTCCTTTATAGCTGCTGACATGCAAGAAAAGAGTGTTGTCAGTTCCTGGTGCTGTCTTCACATAACGTATATAGTTGCGAACACGGTAAGCAGTATTTGAAAACATGTACATGTAATCAGTAAACCTTTCGTCACATATTTATTTTTCAGAGTGTGTATCCAGGCTGGATAGCTAACATCTAAAATTGTTTGCTGCGCCCTTTTGCGTAATTGCTTTAGAAGAAAATGCTTTTTCAAGCATGAGCAACACAAAGAAGGCACGCTTCGTTAAGACTCCAGCCTTGAAAACATTGATTTTACCAAGTAGCATTTTACCGTAATCGCATTTGAGCAAGATTATGTTTTCCAGTTTTTCTTTTCATGCTGAAAAGGCTTGAGAATTTTGTCATCCACATATGTTCCCTTACGCACAGCCCTTTGCGCAAAGAAAATACGCATTTTTTGCTCAAGAAAAAAAAAACATTCAAAACACGAACAATCATGCACCTCGAGACACCCACCTCATAGCCAAAGGTGAGAGCCATGACTGTTATGAGAAAGCCAAAGAAGGCTTCAAGCTTTCGCAAACCATACTTGTCCAAGAAAAGGAAGGTGAAGGTGTCCGCTATTGTAATGATTACGCCAGCGTAAATAGGAACTCTGAAAAGAAATCACACCGACATTGTATACGATTCGTCACGACTGAAGCTCGGTGCTCTGATTTCTCGACCATTTCATATCACCATATTAAGAAAGCGGTGAAATACATCTCCACAATTTTCTGGCGCACGAAAAGAATGATTGCAGATGGCCTCTAGGGCGTGCAAGAGATCGTTGAATTATGAATTCTCGGTTTGTACACTTGTACAAACACTTTCGCACCTTCAAGGGGCTGTAGCATATCGTGAGCATTGACAATGAGGAAGATGGTGCATAGCGCGTGGTCTACAGTCATGTCTCGATTATCCGAGCATTGACGTTCACATGTAGATCTCTTGCGCCCGGTGGATACAGGGCACCTCTTCTTACCACGTATCGTCTACCATTTCTACCGTGTGCTCGCACACACCAAAAGGCAGTGACATCTGAAAGAAAGGGTGTCAAACAGTACAGAATGCCCCAGTGAGATGCGACCCTCTTCCGGAATAATGCGAACACATTACATGCCAGGAACAGAGGACGTTGACGCTTTTCCGTATAAACGAATCAGAATGACCTAGGTCCTGCAAGATTGGTCCCCGCGCCTGCTGCCCGGATACGAATAACGAATTCCGGATAACCGAGACAAAATCCAACGGTTGCAGGTTCGTTCCTGGTAATGTAGTCTGGATAACAAGCTTTCCGGATATCTGAAACCCGGATACGCGAGACATGACTTATGCGATCCCCTCGAGTAAACCAGTTGTTGTTGACACCCGAGCTGTTCACATCGTTCCTCTCGGGCTCCTACATATTTGGTGACCCGGAACAGCCGCCGATGTTCGGCACGAGCCGGCCTTGCACACGTCGGCTTCCCCCTTTCTGGACCTTCGACCCGAAGAGCTGTTTTCTTGCAAGCGGAAGCACAATCTCAGCTGGCAGGTATTACCGGTCAGGTGACGCAGTACCGACACATTGTCGCTGCTCTAACTCCCGACGCCGCCTTGGAGGTAGGCGACATTCCATTCAGCCCACAGTCCGACCGCCCATATAACCAGCTAAAACAACTACTCGCAGCCGAGGAGTTGGGCGATCGGCGGCCTTCTCAGCTACTGAGGGCCATGCAAGCTCTGATTGGTGACCGCGTGCAGCAACGTTCAACGATTCCCAGCTACAAGAACTCTTCATGCACCGCTTGCTGCCACAAGTACAGATGATCTTGACCACAGCTTCAAGCCTTTCCCTTTCCGTGCTCGCACAACACGCTAATAAAATCATGGAGGTCACAGGCCCTTCCGTCACAGCTGTTTCTGTCTCGTTTCAGCAGGCTTCCACCGGGCCTCCCCCTCCATCTTCGTGTCAGCAGCGAATCGAAGAACTTCAAGTCGAAGTGCGAAACCTCTCCAGTATGGTCTCTGCCCTGTCCCGCCGCGCTCCCCGACGAAGGCCCCGACGACCACGTTCCTCTAGCCGCTCACGAATGTCTGAAGCCTTGCGCATGGTCGGAAAATGCGGCCGTGCATCGCTGATGGCGACCTATGATGCTCCTCAGTTTACCGATAATCCCCTGTTCTATGTCCAAGACTGGCACTCTAGGATGCGTTTCCCCGTCTATACCGGAACTGACGTCAGCATTTTGCCAACCTCCCCTGCCGACCGTTTTGGAAAACCCCTGTTTCACCTATTGGAAGTAAATCACACTGGCAAACCAGTCTACCAACAGAAGTCACATTCGCTAAATCTGGGCCTCCGACGATCCTTTCGCTGGGCTTTTCTTGTGGCAGCCGTCAAGGACGCCATTCTTGGGGCAGACTCTTGCATCACTTTCGACTGACTGCGGACGTTTCACGCCGCCTCCTCCGCGACTTTACCACGTCTCTTGCCGCCGCAGCGATACATCCTCCTCCTCGCTAGCCGCGCTTTGGCTCGGCTCTAGCCCACCTAAAGCCTTCATTCATCGAGCTGCTTGATCCAGGTCCCCCAAGGTCGCCATTTTCCCAAGTATTTGTTCGTATCCCGATGCGTGCAATGCCGGAGGCCGCCCTTAGATACCCCATTGTTACCAGACGTTGGCTTGCGTGGATTTTAGCACGCTAAAGATCCAGTTGAAGCACAATCCAAGCCAGGCCAAGTCACCGAAGGAGAAATGGACGACTGCAGCGCCTGCGGCGCCTGGTACGACAGGTACGCTATGTGATGCACGCAGCCGTGCACTAGATCCTTCCGATCGCTCAACACGTTTAAAAACGGGACCAAAAAGTGCAACACGACAGAGAAAGTTGTTATACGCGTTTTATTTGGACATATAAAGACTAGATTCATTCGCAGAAACAACAAAAACATTTTGCCGCTAAACTTAGCGCGCTGAAGTGATCCGGAACGGCAACAGTGGGGTATCTAGTGGCGGCCTTCTTCGTTGCACGCTTTTCCGAGGTGAGTTTGGGGGACCTGGCTTGATCAATTCCCCTCCCTCACACGCTCTCCGGATTGAATGCGACCCCTGCAGCACGACGTGGTTCACTATACTCAAACCACGAGACCGCCTGTGCCCGCGAAGGCACGGCCGTTGAAGGCCTCCGGAGAAGCTATTCATAACCAAACAAGAATTCGAGCACATGCTCCCAATCAGTATCGCTCTCCCTTCTTCCAATAGTTGCTACTTCAGCGATCCACATGGTCCCACAAAAGACCGGCGACTGGAGACCACGTGGCGACTACCGCGCACTCGACCTAGCTACTGTGCCAGACCGATATTCTCTGCCCTGATTCCACGACATTGCCGCCAATCAGCACGGGAAGGCCAAGATAAACCTAATGAAGGTATATCATCAAATCCTAGTTGCATCAGAAGACATCTCTAAGACTGCAATCACCACCCTATTTGGTCTTTTTGAATTTCATCGTATGCCGTTTGGATTCCGATTCAAAGATTTATTGACACCGTCATACTTGACTACATATTGGTTGCCAGCTCGTCACTTGAAGAACATCTCTCGCACTTGCATCCCGTTTTCACCCGCCTGGCATACCACGGTATTGTCACGAACATAGAAATGCGAGTTCGCGTAGTCGTTGCTGGAATGCCTCGACTCCGTGGTCTCGAGTGACGGCATCGCGCCTCTTCCCGCCAAGGTCAAGTGATCGTCGAATTCCTGGACCTCCGATCTTTCCGACAGCTCAGACGTTTCATCGGGTTCGTCAATCTTTATATACGTTTTATTCTGCACTGCGCCCACATAATACGCCACAGTGGAGGAACTCCTCTGCTGCGCCAGCCACGGCGAGTGTACTCTGATGTGGACCGAACCAGCCCGGCAGGCTTTCCAGGATATCAAGACCAGTCTTTCTAACGCAGCGCTCCTTCATTACCCTAAGCACAAAGCCCAAACAGTTTTAACGGTCGACGCCTCAGGCGTTGCAGTCGGCGCTGTTTCCCAGCAGAAAATCGATGACAACTGCTGCCCCATGGCGTTTTTGTCCAAGGCCCTCAAACTAGCGGAGGTCAAGTACAGCACCTTCGGCAGCACTCCTGACAGCGTAACTGGCCGTAAGCCATCTCCGTTTCTTTCTCGAAGGCAGGAAGTTCACTCTCAAGACTGACCACAAGCCACTGACTTTTGCCTTTTGATCTGCTTGCACCCTCTACTTCACGCGGGAAACGCGCCATCTAGCTTTCCTCTCGGAGTTCTGCACCAACACCTTGCACGTGAAGGGCTCAGACAACACTCTGGCGGACGCACATAGCTGCATGGATGCCATTCACGGCATGACTTGTTCCTCCGAGGATATTGCTCAGGAGCAGCAAGCGGACGTCGAGCTCCAAAGCCTCCGGCAGTCTTCTTCCTCTCTATACTTCGAAGTCTTCGAAATTCCCGATTACTCATTCCATATCACCTGCGACACATCTACAGACCGACAACTGCCCTTCGTGCCCTTGTCATTGAGAAGAACTGTCTTCGCGTCGTTGCACCGCCCTCTCGCACCCAGGAATTCGTGCCTCACAGAAGTCCGTTGCCGAGCGTTTCGTATGGCCGAAAATGCACGCGGACATACGAGCCTGGCTTGTTTCCTGTCCCGTTTGCAGACTACCAAGGTCTCTCGCCACACCACAGCTCCCGTGGTGCGTTTCGCCCCTCCCGACGCACGTTTCGACGCGGTGCACTTGGACTTTGTCAAGGGTTTCGCTACCTACTGGCGGCGGCTGACTGCTTCACGAGATGAACTCCCCCCTCCCCCATGCCTGACGCCTTAGAGCGAACAGTCGCTTCCAACTTCTTCTTATCGTGGATCTCCTAGTTTGTTGTTCTATCCAAACTAGTTACTGACAGGGGCTGTCAGTTTGAAGAGCACCTTCTCGCCAACTTCGCGACGGTCCTGGGAACATCCCGCAGCCGCACAACCCTTGCAATGGCCTTGTAGAACAGTTACACGGGCAACTCAAGGCAGCCATCATGCCGCTGCTAATATATAAAAGGGAGTGCCATCATTCAGTTAAGGGGTTCACCAGCTGCGTCGTTCGTGGTATATGTGCCAACAAAATCGCCGATTTACCCTTTTGCTCTTCTCCCTTCTCAACCAGCTGTATAATGTGAAACGGCCTGTCTTTGGTCTCCTCAAACGACCTCTCGCGATGATTTGGCAAATCGTTTGAGGAAACTAACTGCAACGGCAAGGCCGGTTTTCGCCACTACGATCAACACAGGACTCTGCCACCATGAGAAGAAAAGGAAGAGTGCAAGCGTCACAACTAAAACCTTATTTTTAAGATGTGGAATGGGGAGTTTCATTGCCAGTGGGCGATACTCTACCCCATTGCTGGTGGTGGTGATAATGCAAGCATAAATTGCGGTCCCTCTCGTTTATAGAGTGTTTCATTTAACTCGAACCCCCCTAAACAAAATAATAACATAATTCGTAAACAACATTCATAAACAACATAATTCGTTCTTGTGATCTACAGGACTTGACTCCCCTCTTCGTATATGCTTCTCGAACCTCCCCCCCCCTTAAAAAAATAACGGCTCATTGCATCACAACGAAACCAACTGCATAGTATAACTAGTAGCCTAAATATGTTTAAGAGTAATTTGTACCGCAATTAATTAACTAATTAGTGGAAATTAATTTTATAACTGTCTAGTCGAGGATTACAACGAAGATGTCAACTGCGACGTTGTAGGCGCTTTCATGAGAAATCGAATCGAGTGGCTTGCAACACTCGAGCTGGTTTTTTCCCCCGAGTCTGCAGAAATGGATCCGAACTTCCGAAACTTGGACGAAGCATCCTTCCATCGCGTCAAAAGAGCGCTCCATCGCAGAGCCCTCTCATGTCCACTTGACGAACAAGGAGATACGCGATCCGTTCGACCTACGCTCTTATCTATCACCCTTGCATGGTGGCGTATCTGCTAGACTATCAGAAGCCACGCTGACCATGACAACGCGGCGCTTCGTCTTTTTATTGTTTGATTTCCTCCTCCTTTTCATTCTTTCGCCGTGAAGCAACTCAAAGTATGCGAAACTCTCACGAGTTTCATAATGACGTTAGAATAATTCGAATATCAGAGAAGTTTCCTGGCAAAAGTTACCCACGAAAGGTCGAAAGGAGCAAAAACAAAAGAATGCTTACAATGGTTGAGGTTAACCCAGATGCACGTGCACACAAAACACGGTACCTTAATCACAACGGCCTGGGCACCAAAATAGCGCGGGTATATGGAAGTAGTGGCTTGGATACAGGTGCTCCTTAATTAGTGCTCGAAGTATATGGCGGTCTTCGGGGATGTAATTTATTTACAATGAGCTGGTCACTGTATCTAGTTACCGGGAAATAATCACTTATTGTATCCAGTTATTTCCAGTGATTTCCCCAGAAATTCACTGCTGGGGGGTGGGGGTGCCGAGCTTTCAAGGGAGGGGGGTATGCTTGGTGTAGGTTCCACTTACTGAATTTTTCTTAAGCACGGAAAGGATCGTGGCACAATGGTGACATATCTGCACAGCTTTCCCGTGTTACTTCTACATATTGTTACGTTAGAACACAGTACAGTATAATGCATGTTTATTATGAACGGCATTTCAACATTAAGATGCATAATGAAATCGCAAATGGTTCTTGATGATCCGCACTGAGTTTGCGTGCCCGCACGCAATTTTGCTCGTATATGCGCGCAATATATGCATTGAACAGTCACTTTCAAATGATTTTGGACGAATGCATGGTGCGATCATCTGCATGACTGTGGTCCTACAGCCAAAGTTTGACAGTACAGGATGTAATTCGCTGCTCCGGACTTGCTACCAGAACGCGTTGGTGGCCGAGCTGGGTGGGGTCACCTGAGGAATTTCAGGGGGGGGGGGGGTCGCAAAAATGCAGGGAGGGCGTTTTGTGTAGGGAAGTCCCTGGTTATTTCCTTCCACAAAAGTAGATAATACGTGTATATAGATAATTCCTGACTTTAAGGCTTGAGGCAATTGCAACAGTAGTTGGTCTGCAGACTGATTTTGTCCACCTGAGGTATACATGCGCCGCAATGTCAGCACTCAAGGCACACCTTTTTTTTTAAGTTCCGTGTTAGAGCCCCGAAGTAACTGTGGCATGAGGGGCGTACATACGTGAACAGACGGACAGACAGGACGAAATTAAGGAAAGGATAATGGGATTAATATGCGTCCTGGGGCCCTATTGTCAAAGTAATCGACCTCGATTACCTTCTTCACGTAACGATCAATGACAGGCGAGACAGGCGGGAATAGGGCCCTCGGTCGAGTTCACGGGAACCGTGCCGACATTCGTCTGTCGGAAAACCCAGGGAAAACCTAAGACAGCAAAGCTGGTGTTAGGACAGACGGCACACCGACGCTCCACGCTGAAGGCCTAAGCATCTTTGACAGGGTTCGAGCCCGCAACCTTCGGATCAGTAGGCGGACATGCTACCAGCTGATACACCAAGGCTGATCCCATAAAGTACATTTGAATTATGCTCACACTCACACGGAAAGATACGACGATGAGATGGGGCTGATGCCGGCCAGCAGGCTGGGCGCTGCCCCATTGCCATTTAAGTGTAGGTAATCGGAGATTATATTGGAGATAAGAATTCTGGTAATCAAAGCACAGTGGAGAGGTCTGTCGATGGCAGGAAATCCCAAAGTTGACAGAGACTTTGGTGCATATGAACAGTACTGGATCATGGGCTCAGCACCTTGCCAGTTATACTCAGTTAAGTGTATCACTAGCTGATTTGTGAATCTTGTGGTGTGGCGCAATGATAACGATACACCAGTGACAACGAGGGATTTTGCTTTTGGAGCAGCAAACATCAATTCATTATCGTTTGAGCAACAGCTGCTGCTCAAGCGCTGTGTGGAATTAAAAATAAAGTTAACTTCTACATGTGACTGGCTTATCCAATCTGAACTCATAAGTGCTAATTGACAAGCTATAACTTCTCTATGCTTCGAGACAACTCGAGAGGCGCCGTGGTGAAGGGGCTGTATAGTCACAGCATGATTTCCTTGTTAAGCCACAGGCTTCTTTACTCCGACACATCATTAGGGACGGAGTCACAGATGCATATCTCCGCCTGCTGATAACCTCGTCCGCACAGTGAGAGCGGGGCGTACGAGAATGTGGCAGACGCGCGGAAGACGCAGAAGCAGATACACGTGTGGAGCATGTATACTTAAAGCACGAAAAGATATACTCGAAGTACGTCGTCACGGACGGGTGTCCTCACAACATGATCAATGTGCAAGCAACAGTTGGGAGCATGCGGGCACGCATTATGGTGACTCGGACCCGTCACCTGACCACCTAAGCCAATCACAGACGCTCTTAGATTTGTGGGGGGAGTTGACTTGTATAGTGAGGTATGCCTGGGGTTACGGATGTAAACAGGGAGAGGTCTACAGTGACGCGCACACTTGCCTCGAACAGCGAAGCGCGTGTCATCGGGCGCTGATGGACACCTGGAAACCAGATTGGGATGATCCACTATCCCGTTGAAGGGAGTGTTGGTACGGACAACGGATGCGTCAGATAAACGGTGCGGTTGCGGCGAACGCATGCGTTGTGCGTACCGACCCCTTCAAGAGAATAGTGGAACCATCCCAATCTCGTTTCCAGCTGTCTATCAGCGCCCGATGACACGCGCTCCGCTGTTCGAGGCAAGTATGCGCGCCACTGTATTAGACCTCTCCCTGTTTACAAGCAACTGACGTCAGACGGTACCCAAGCGCCGCAAACCTGTGGACTGGAACTACTATATCAAACAATACATGTCACAATAACAAAGCCACGTTTAGACATATTTTTTTATATTGTAACATCTTTATGTAACTCCTCACATATTCTTATTTGTATGACCATGTTCTGCTCTGTTCTATACCAGTATAGTCCTATCTTTTTGGAAGCGCTTTCTAAAGATGGCACGGTGCTCTTTCATCTTATGGAACTTGAAGGGCATGGGTTTCTCTCGGAGTGCGCGTGGTGTCCATATGGACTCCATAGAAAGCAACCGGGAACATTCGGACAAGATTGCGACATCGTCTTTCGAGACAGTGCAACCAGCTCCCGGGTGGAGCCTTCTTTCCCTTACCCTGCCCGTGGGCTGGGAACGCGAAAGAAGACACCAAAATGACTAAAAACGTCACCTCATTTGTGTGCACCCCCCTCACCTTCGTAAAGGAATAAGGCTTTCTTAAACGGCCACGTTCCCCGTCCGCGCTGTTTGGGTTTCGTTATGTCTACCGACGTCATGGTGACGTTTCTGCGGTAGAGAGGTCTATTCATGAACGAGAGTAGGAAACTGTGCTCACTTTCCGCTGGAAAGCAAGAAAATAGCGATGGATGTTCCGATGACTTCTTGCACATCGGATCCGATGACAGCAATCTCAATCAGAATCCAGAGGATAATCCTGGGGACGCGGGGATAAGCCATGCGGCACATCTCTCCCAGGTGGAGCCCGGTCACGACGCCTAAGCGAGCACTCAATCGTTGTATGAGAAGACCTAGGACGGTCGACCACAGCAGAACCCATAAGAGCTGAAAGAAAAAGAGCACTCAGTAAGCGGAGGAGTGAGAGGGCGGCGCGCAGAGGAGGTAAGGCGCGTCCAGCCAGACTCCCCGTAACTCTATGAGACGCCGGCACGACCACGGCGTTCCCTTTCTCAGCGACATGCCATCATTGGCCTTTTACCAAAATGACGTTTTCTCGTTTTTCTAGAGAGAGAATTCTCGCATACTCTCAACGTCCGACGTATGCCCTTGTCATGTATTCCGTCGAATAGTAGTGAAACTACACCAATATTCCGCGTGGTTTTGCTTTTGGTGACCGCTGCACCACGGACATCGGTCCACGAGGAATTAAGTGACACTAGAGTTTCGAAATCGCCTGGAACGGATGCGTCCATTCCTTTGGTGGGGGGGGGGGGGGGTAAAAGGGCTCGCCGTTGTCGGCCTCATAGAGCTTGCGACGGCACAACTGACGCCATCCCTTCACCCCCGCGACCATATATCCCTTTAATCTGGGTGCACCCCAACGAACACCAACCACGAGGTTAGACAAAGTTCAGTTCATGTGACAGCAAAAGCAAGACTATCCTCCTCTTAGGTGCCGCTGAAGTTCTGAACAGGATAGTACCCCATCACTGGGGATGTGCAGCGGGCCGTGGACAACGCCGAAGATGGCCACGCGCCTGGAGTACCGGCCTCAGTTCAACTGGCGCGGCCACGGAGATTGGCCACCATCATCGCCTCTCTGTGGCATACAATCATCGCCGGTCGGAACCCGTGTAGAGGAACAACACATCCTCTACATTCTCTCTCGACCCCGCCCTAACTTCCCGTGGATTTTCAAGGTCGCGGCAGTCAACCAGAGCATCTTGGGAGCCGATTTTCTTCATCATTTCGGGTTAGTTGTCGGCATCCGCACCAAGACTCTCGTCGACTCTACGCGACGAAGTTACGAACGTTCAGCCTCAGCTCAGCATCTCGCCCATTGCTTCCTGGCATTGCCATCACTTCACTTCAATCACCTTTTGCTTCGATACTCGCTGAATTCCCGTCTTTGACAAGGTCGCCTCATTGGACCCATCCAGTTCGCCACATCGTCCATCATATTCAGACAAGTGGACCGCCAGTTCATTTCAGGCCTCGTCGTCTTGCTCCCGAAAAGTTCAAAATAGCCAAAGCTAAATTTCAGCATATGCTCGACATCGGTATCGCCCGCCCCTCCCAAAGCAGTTGGGCTACTCCATTACATATGGTTCCCAAGAAAACTGGTGATTGGAGGCTCTACGGGGATTACAGAGCGCTGAATGTCATCACGAAGCATGATCGGTACCCTGTTCCAAACATTCAGGATTTCGCCATGAACTTAGCCGGTGCAAACTATTTCAGCGAAATCGACCTTGTCAAAGCTGATCATCAAATACCCGTAGCGCCGGAAGATTTCCACAAAACAGCTATCACGACGCCTTTTGGCACGAATTCCTCCGGATGCCGTTTGGATTGTGGAACGCCGCCGAAACGTTCAAGAGGTATATCGGTACTGTTTCGCGAGGACTTCTTTTCGCCTATATAGACGATAGTTTTGTCGATACCGAAACTGAAGAGCAGCATTTGGAGCACCTCAGACTACTTTTTGCACAGTTGCAGAAGCACGGTATAGTCATCAACGTGCAAAAATGCGAATTTTTGCAGGGGCTCTCTCGAATTCCATTGGCACCGCATCTCCGCCGCTGGATTATTCCCGCTTCCGATGAAAGTGCAGGCAGTCCAGGACAATCCTCGCCCTGATACCGTCAAGCAGCTGCGCCGCTTCCTTGGAATGGTCAACTTCTACAGGCGGTTCCTCCCTGCGTGCGCGGTGCGACTCCGCCCCCTCGAAGACCTACTCAAGACTGCCCCGTCCTCCGGTGCGGCGTCTCTGCAGTGGTCCGACTCCGTCCAAACTGCATTTGATGCAGTGATGAACGCTCTCGCGTCCGCAACAATGCTCAGCTACCCTCGTCATGACGCTCCAACATCCCTCGTAGTAGACGCCTCAAATAATGCTCTCGGAGCAGCCTTGCAAGGGGAAGTCCACGGCGCGCATATGGCCCTCGCCTTTTCCTCCCACAAATAGACTCGCGCCGAGACCAAGTACAGCGCCTTCGGGAAGGAACTCTTGGCGGCGTACTGCGTTGTTCGCAATTTTCTGGGAGGTCGAAACTTCATTATATGGTCTGACCACAAGCCTGCTTCCGCTTTCACTTCAGCCAGCCCGAATTACAGTCCAAGGGAGATCCGTCATTTAGCTTTCCTTTCGGAGTTTTCCACTGACATCCGTCACCTGAAAGGAGTCAACACCGCCGTAGCTGATGCCATAAGTCGCGTGCACGTGGTAACTCGTCCTCCAGTCTTCACCCTCATCTGTAACAGGTCGTGGACAACGACGAATATGGCCGTGCGCCTGGAGCACCGGCCTCAGTTCCACCGGCGCGGCCACGGAGATAGGCCACTGTCATCATCTCTTCGTGGCATACCATCATCGCCGGTCGGGGCCCGTGTATAGAGGAACAACACCACCCCTACATTTGGTGACCCGAACGAAGAACACGATGTTCGGCGCAATTCAACCCTTCACCGTCCCAAATTGATCACTCCATCGAAGAACTGCCAAGGTAATCCATCCCTGGAAGCCACTGCCATTACTCTACTCATCACGGCCACATCACGACCGCTCCTATCCCGCTTCCATCTACTGACCACTGATCATCCCATCCGCCCACAGACCATCGCTTCACGGCTTCCAGGGACCGGCCTGTGCTATCCACGGCCTCCGGCACATTCACGACCCACAGCTTCATTGTCCCGCATGTCGTCGCTTATCCGCTGCCGGCCGCGACACCAGAGCAACGTGCTCGCCTACCGGCTTCGGCAGTCGCGGCAGCCGACGCACCGGCACGTTTTCAACCGGCGTCTCGGCAGCCAACACGGCTAACGCAGTCTCGCTATTCCTGGGATAGACTCAACGAGCTCTCGCTCCCGTGCCGGTTGCGGCACCCCGGACCACGACTCCGCAACACGACTTTGACGGCCAACGACTTCATCGATCATCTCCGGCAAGCCTCATCTCTGCAGCTTCCTCCCCGCTCATCGCCCGTTTCACGCAAAATGTGATGTGCCGGGCCCTGGACATGTCCAGCAGTGCGCGTAATCCATGGTCGCTCTTGCTCTCTCACTCAGGTGTAGACGTGGTTCTTCTTTGTCGCGGCTCCGCGTCTGAGGGGGTAGCACTGTAGAGGGCCGTGTACAACGACGAAGATGGCCACGCTCTGGAGCACCGGCCTCAGTTCCACCGGCGCGGCCACGGAAATAGGCCACCGTCATCTCCTTTCCCTTGCATACCATCATCGCCGGTCGGGACCCGTATAGAGGAACGACACCACCTCTATATGTAAACAATAACAACAACAAACAAACAAACAAACAAACAAATAAATCGTGACTATGGCCTGGGGTTATTCACCACTGGAGAGCAGTACACTACCCTATTACACGCGCAACATTAGATGTAAGAGACGAAAATGCAGTTAAAGTTACGTGCAAGCACAATAATTGAGCTCTCCTCCACTGGCTGCGCTGCGCAGCGTCACAAAAAGGAAGGGCATGTAGAGGTACGTGTGTCCCACGCCAAGTGCCATCGACTCCCAACGTAAGGCTTTGCCGCTTCCGGGTACATAGGCATGTCAACAGTTACACGATGCTCAGACGGAAGAATGGAACTTCACCGCATAGCACGCTCTGCCGCAACCATTGTTACGAATGATAGGGTTATCGCATTCCAGGATTCAAGGAGAGAGGGGGAGCGCACGCCTTTTTGTGTCAAGTGTCACAAAAGGCGTACACCCCTCTATCCGAATCAGAGAAGCGGTAAACCTATCATTCACGGCAATCCTCGGCGCAGAGTGTTCTATAGAAGTGCAGTTTTTAGAGTGTCACCACTACTACACTACTACATGTAAAGAGAACCTACCTTGTAATCAGCAACAGAGCCAGCCTGAAGGTCGGATTCTATGTTTCCAGGATCTATAAACGCTATACTCATCAGGAAGCCGGGACCAGAGAAGGCCCATAGCTTGCGGAAGCTGAAGACTGCCTGAAATTTGATTGAGATCACATATAAGCATACACGCATACACACACGAGATATTCGCAAGTACTACTGCTCAGAGCGAACTCTGAATCAAGTACAAGCAATTGAGAAAGGTAATTCTATACTCTACGCCCGCGCTTCCCTTTCTTTTAAGATAACGATCTATTTGCTTAGAGATGCCATCACAAGTAACCTACACTTTTAGAGCAGAACTTCACCATTGGCTAAGACTGGCACCACCAGTGATGGCCACTAACTACTTCTACAGTAGTTTAACTATAACTACTAACTACTTTGTGATCGAGTAGTTTAACTAGTAGTTCAACTACTTTTCAGGGGAGTAGTTAAAACTACTTTTTTAACTACTGCAATGTAGTTTAACTACATCTATAACTACTTAGCGTTGCCCACCAACACCAATCCCTTGTAGTGTTCTTGGACGCCTAAATATGAACCACAAGCAATAATAAACTTTGGCTCAAGCCATTGCTACGATCGTCAAATACATAGCTTGCGGCGGGATTCTCTCTGTGCCTACGCGATAAACGAAGTTGCAGAGTTATTTCACAGCAAATGAGGCTTCGCTAGACAAGCATTAAAAGTGAAGATTTAGTACACATGCACGACACAATTGCTCTGCACCTCCGTCCTCATCAATCAAGTATCTCAAGGTAAAAGTCGGAAGCACAATCGTGCCGTAAAGCTTGCGGCAAAATCAGAAGTAGTTGGCGCCTTCAGTAACCTAACTACTGTAGTTAACTACTTAAAATAGTAGTTTAACTAGTAGTTGCCACTACATTTCTGCAAGTAGTTGATAACTACTTTTTAACTACAATCAGGTAGTTTAACTAGCAGTTTAACTACATGTAGTTAACTACTGGCCATCACTGGGCACCACACCTATACCCAACAGCCATTTCGAATCACATCGTTCTTCCCTCCTCCTCCCCGATTTGTTCAAAATAGGAGACGTGCAACTTCTTGCGACATTTGTGCAGTTGTTTTAACCCTTCCAAGAGCACGTACGTCCTGCGCTTTTACGCAAACGGGAGCGATAACAGTAGTATAGCGTTGTGCAACGGTTGGCCCCGTGCGTGTTAAGCCCGACACGCATGGCCCGTTTTCGTTCGCGATTCGCTGGCATTGGCGTCCGCGCGGCGGAATTTCGGGGCGCGCACAAATTTTCGTCAAAGGTCCGGCATCAAGCGTCAGCCCCATACGATGAGTTTTCGACGAAAAGCCGGTCACCGCCAATAGTTTTCTGCTGAGCCTACGCAAACAATGGCAACGTCAAATATTTTCCGGCGACACCGGTGGACAGAAATAACGGGCTAAAGGCGGAAGAGGCTACTCGACGGCAGCCAATAGGACTGCAAACGGAAATGACGTCAGAAGGGCGCTCCAGGTGTGGACGCGGAGGACATTTCTGAGGCTAAAGATGCCGTCTTCGGGGATAAAGCGAGCCCGATTTTAAGCACTTGTCAGTTAATTTAAGGTTAATAGTTAACACAGACTGACGAACTGCCCACTAGGGCACCACCGTAGTGGAAATTTGTGCATGCGGTTTTTCGTCACCGAGTTGTCGTGCCGGTGAGAAAGTCTGCCGGTTTCCTGTCCAGAAATCGTCGTATGCGACTGGGCCAGCAAGGCGGGCTCGTCACGACGACGCCGGGAGTGAGAAGCGGCTCTCCCCAATGAGAGCTGGTTAAGGAATCACGTGATTGCTGCAGCTTCCGTCTGGTCTGGTAGTTCGCTGGGCGCGCTAGGGAATGTTGTATGTCTTCGTGCTTTGCAAGTTGTTTTTCCTATACTCGTAGCGTCGGCATTAGTTTACGTATAATGAGAACAGCTCACTTCAGATGTTGAAAAGTTCCCGCACAGTGTGGAGCCACAGAATACCAAACCGGGCAGAGGCTCGCCGCGATGGATGCAACTTAGTTGCGTTTGCGTTGCGTTTCGAACGAGCGCATCAGTGCAGTTTGGTGAGACAATCATAGTCAACCCAAAAATAAATAACACGTGGCCGATCAACTACAGGTTCGTTTGAAACGTGTATTTATTACTGTGACTATCATATTTCTAGACAAACGCAAGAACGCACACTGACGTACGCTGACGTTCATGCATTCAGGGAACGCTGAGAACGTGCCTACGATAGCGTTTTAGCTTTTAGCGTTTAGCTGCATGCAGGGGTCCTGGGGGACTTACAACAAGGGGACTACGATTTCACTCTCGTTTCCTTAACTCAAATGCAACACCAAAAGTTCGATATATGGCGGTGCCTGCACCACTGGCGAGTTGTGCGGTGAAGCTCTCTCTCTGTCGTGATGAGCTACAACATTGCAGAGCAAATGGAAGGCATCATGCATTTCCACGAAGGTGTTACAACACGTGTCGCCTTGAATGACAGTTACCATGGCGGACGCTAATACAAGAATATTGTTTCTTACATATGCGGTTTCAAACACAGTCTCTAAATGACGTACTAGTCAACAGCTGTCTGGAGATGGTAAACGTGCGAAGGCGTGCAAGACTCACATTGCCGGTATCAGGCACTGCTATTTTTTCTTCAAAATAGACTTGGTCCGACTTCTTGAACCCTTCCCTGACTGTGGTGCCGTCCCTGTTGGGGTCATGGCTGGACGACGATAGTATTGAATCTGTTCAGAAGAATTCAAGTTGATAAATGATCATTTGATGAGAACCAGGTGATAAACATATGCATCTAATGGCAGACTTTTCGACTTGTGAGTTGGAACTGTGAAATGCTTAGGTTAGGTTAAACTGCAGTAAGAAATATATGAAGATGGTCGCTCCCGCAACCCAAGGGGCAGGATACTTCAAATCACTTATTGATACAATCGATCCACGAAGCAGTGCTCAGCTTTGCGCAAACACAGAAAGCACAGGACCCATTGGTTGCATCATTCGTAATCTATGCGAGAAGGAAACCGCAATTAAGATTTTCTCTCTACCTCTTTTTTAAGAAGGTGAACGATGCGGGGCGAGACTTCACTGGTCCCCTCAAACGATTTGTCCAATCATCGTGACGGGTCGTTTGGGGAGAGGAATGAGCGAAGGAAACCAGGATTTATGCTTTCTCTCTTCCCTCTATTTCTTAAGAAGTTCGACACAATGCGGAGCGGAATCTCACTGGCCTCCACAAACGATTTGTTAATCATCGCGGCGGGTCGTTTAGGAAGACGGATGAATGAAGGAAAGCGCAATTTATGGTTTCTCTCTCCATATCCTTCTTAAGACGGGATCTCATTGGCCTCCCCAAACGATTTGTCAAATCATCGCGGAGGGTCGTTTGGAGAGACGAATCCGAGGCCTGTCCGTATTAAGAATGTACAGCTAACTATTGCCTTCCTTCTGTGGCTACGTAGACGTGTAACCTTTTCCTGTACAATGGATGAACACTGGCGGACAAAACAGGTGGAAAACAGGCCTTGTCAAGCGCAGCACTGCAGGTTTTAGAGCAAAAGCTGTATCACGGTAGGGTCCTGGAGCGAACTGAAAACCTGAACCGAAAGGGGGAAAAGACGTGATTTTTTAGGGCGAACCGGCAATGAAGAAAAACCGAAACAAAAATTTATGATCTGGAAAGAAACCGAAATATTTTTTTTTGTTCAAATGGAAATTGTACTATTTGGACCTCACTACAACAATGTGCCAGAGCACAAGACGGGCTCCTTGTTTTCATGTAAGTCAGGCCACGCGACGCCCACAGCAAATAGAGAGTTCAGGGCACGGAGCGCCGCTGCAGCATGCGAACGAACAAAACAGCCCAAAACGCATTGACTGAGCGATGACAGCATGACCCAACAAACGCGAAGGGTTATGCAATGAGACGAAGCTGAGAAGATCCGTAAGTTGGAGAACGCGAAGCCCATCAGGCCCACAGAAGAAGGCAAGGGGTGGAACGAGTACGCGAGCACGAACTAAGCCGTGGTCAACAGACGTAAACGTCCCCAGATGTGTGTAACTGAAACAAATGCGCCTCCGCCTGAGTTTGCCCCGGCCAACACGGGGTTTGTGGTGAAGTTTTTGAATAACGAGTTTGGACAGTTTTTCTGACGTTTGCGAAATGCTGAGAAGGGAGCAGCATAAAGCAGCACCAGCAACCTGCGCCGTGTGCTCTGGCGAACTACCTCCACACCCTTAGAAATGAACTTCACCACATAGCACGCTCCTAGCCAACCATCACTCCGAATGACAACGTTCTCGCCTCTGATTTGTTGAAAACGGGAGGAGGAGTCTATTTTGTGTTCATTATGCACGGCACAAAATAGGCTCCTCCTCCCGTTTTCAACAAATCTGGGGCGAGAACGTTGTCATTCGAGGTGATGGTTGGCTAGGAGAGTGCTATGTGCTGAAGTTCGTTTTTAAGAGTGCAGGACAGACGTGCTGACATGATATTTTAAATCATTCAGTGCTTTCACACGTCAAAAGCGTTTCGAAACAGCCCGTCCCACCAGTGGGACCTATGTTTATATTATTTTCTTTCTACTTCTATTTTACTCTACGTTTACGAGCGGCTATGGTTCCCGGAATGCTCTATGCCGGAATGGCTCCCGCACGCGCGCAACACCACAAAACGTTGCGCGTGGACGATACAGCTAAAGATAGCACTTCTTCGCTCTAAAGCACATTTTTGTTCATTGCTTGCACTACCAACCTTCGCTGACGACGCTCTCCGGACCTCTTAACCATCTGCACTCTCCCTCTCAAAATTGCTTGGTCCCAGGCCGAATACTGCCCGCCAACGCCTTGCCCTCCAAGCTCTTTTTTTTTTACATTTTTGGACACCATATGACCTCAAACCTGATTGTGGGAGTGGCTCATTATTTCATTCCCCACATCCATCGTCAGCAATGCACTCTTAGAAGTTAACTTCATCACATAGCACGCTCCTAGTCAACCATAATCTCAAATGATACCGTTATCTGCCTTGATTGGTTGAAAGCGGGGGGTGCAGGCATTTTTGTCACAATTACGAACAGCGCAAGTGTCACACACACAAAAAAAAGGCGTACGCTTCCGATTTTCAACAAATATAATGAGATCAAAGATAACAAAGGTAACCATATCATTCAAGATGATGGTTGGTTAGGAGTGTGCTATGCGGTGGAGTTCATTCCTACACTCTTAAAAATGAACTTCACCACATAGCACGCTCCTAGCCAACCATCATCTCGAGTGACATCGTTCTCTCCGCTGATTTGCTGGAAACGGGAGGCGTACGCCATTTTTGTGACAATTATGAACTGCATAAGTGTCACAAAATAGGCTCCTCCTCGCGTTTTCAACAAATCAGGGGTGAGAACGCTGTCATTCGGGATGAAGGTTGGCTAGGAGCGTGCTATGTGGTGAAACTCATTTTTAAGAGTGTAGGGTAGAGTATCGCTCCTGGCAATGTAACACCCCATTCATCATATTAAAAATGAAGTTGTTGGTGCTTCGCACATGGGCGCGAGAATGCGATAATTTTTGCCCTGCCCCCTCGCACCGTGTAGCACACATGGAAAAATAAATAATACTGACGGGTTGCTCTTCTTGAGAAGAAGATTCAGGCGTACGTTGTAGCTTCCTTCTACCATACACTCTTAAATATGAGTTTCACCACATAGCACGCTCCTAGCCAACCATCATCCCGAGTGACAACGTTCTCGCTCTTCATTTTGTTGAAAACGAGAGGCGGAGCCTTTTTTGTGACACTTATGCTGTTTATAACTGTCACAAAAAAGGCGTACGCCTCCCGTTTTCAACAAATCAGGGCAGACAACGATACCATTCGAGATGATGGTTGGCTAGGAGCGTGCTATGTGGTGAAGTTCATTTTTAAGAGTGTAGATCACGAACGACGCAACCGATTAAAATCCTTCCTTTTGTACTGCTGTCAAAGTAAGGGCATTATCCGTTTCCCGCGGGGAAATTTTGCTACATGAGTGCCCCTTCAATGTATTTAGACTAATAAAGCATAAAGTTGAACGTCACGGCCTCCGTCCGAGCCGCTGGGAGACGTTACATCGACTAAAAGGAAATGAAATATTATAAACGTTTCAATCTGTATTCTCAGCATCCGTCACTTCCTGGAGGCCAACTATTTAACTCTTTCACCCTCAAAAGAGACATCGACAGAAAACGAGATATATCCTCACCTGGGTTAGTCATTCTTCCACCGTGGAAACCACTGCAAAAGAAAAGAAAGACAAAGAAAATCATTTTGCTGCGAGCCAACTAGCGAGAGCGAAGGACACCAAGTCGGCCACGAGACGTTGGTCTATACGTTGTACGTTGTGAAGGCACACTGTATATGCAGCCGGGGCCCGCTGTTAAACGAACTTTGAAGAGATTACTCAGTGGTGTCTTCAGTAGCTTCGACAGTGCTTCCTGCACGCGCTGCTGTCGTGGAAACCGCTGCCAGAGCTACTGAGGACACTAGTGAGGGGTCTTCTGAACATTTCTGTCAGTGGGCCCTGTCAACGTCACCTATATACAGAAGATCTGCTCATTGTCTCTTCTCCTTCTTTCGGTACGTGGTCATGTAAAGTCAGAATTCGTCTGCTATCACTCTAAAAACTGAACTTCACCGCATAGCACGCTGTGCGCCAACCATGGCCACGAATGATAGGGTTATCGCTTCTGATTCGAGGAGAGAGAGGGAGGCGTACGCCTTTTTGTGTCAATTATCATATATCCAAAGTGACAGAAAAAGGCGTACGCCTCCCTCTCTCCTCGAATCAGAAGTGATAACCCTATCATTCGTGGCAATGGTTGGCGCACAGCGTGCTATGCGGTGAAGTTCAGTTTTTATCAGAAGTTCAGTCATCCGATTACCTGATTTGCTGAAAACGGGAGGCGTACGCCATTTCTGTAACAATTATGCACTGCATAAGTGTCACAAAAAAAAAAGGCATACGCCTCCCGTTTTCAACAAATCAAGGCAGATAACGTTGTCATTCGGGATGATGGTTGACTAGGAGCGTGTTATGTGGTGAGGTTCTGTTCTGAGGGTGTAGGAAATGAACGACATTTTCGCTCTTCTTTTTTTTTTCTTTTTGTCGTGTTAGCGCCGCGAAGCAACTGTGGCTATGAGCGGCGTACAGACGTTGACAGATGAAGACAGGACAGCAGGAAGGAGTGGGGGGCAGGTGAGTTAGTATCCATCCTGGGCCAACTTCAGGGGGAACTGTGACTGTGGAACTGGTTTCCTGTGGAACTGTGGACTGGAACTGTGCTTCCGACATTCGCCTGGAAAGTCTTCGGAAAGCCCTAGGAAAACCTCAGACAGCACAGCCGGTAAACAGGATTCGAACCCGTGTCACCTCCCAGTCTCGGCGTGGAAAGCGATCATCCTAACCACTATGCCACGGGATCTCGTGACATTTTCGCTGCTAGAACAATGGTTGATTACCTCTCTCCATGTGCGTGGCCACTTTAAGTCAGCTATATGGAGCATATTGCTCCCGTCTACTCGATGACGTCAGCAAAGAAGAAACTACATGATTTTTCGTCTGTTATACTACGTTAATAGAGAAGATATAAAAGCGCCGTCCACGAATGAGGTACACAGGATAGCATTCAAACGGGTGGAATATCTACACGCTTAAAAATGAATTTCACCGCATAGCACGCTCCTAGCCAACCATGATTGCGAATATGACATCGTTCTCGGTCATGATTTGTAGAAAACGGGAGGGTACACCTTTTTCTTTTTTTGCGTCAATTACGTACCGAATAATGATACAAAAAAAAAAGAAGAAGAAGAAGAAAGAAGGGAAATGCGTACGACTCCCTTTTTCCACAAATTTAAGAGTGTAGTTATAATGATAAGCTCAGCGTGAACAATCTGCACTTCATCTGACAGATTCGGGCGGGCTCCGTACGAAATATTGTCATTAAAATCAGACGCACCTAGCCGTTCGAATTTTATTCTGATATACACGTTTGAAGCAGATTATAAAACAACAGTGTACGGACACGATGTAGTGCAACGCGTGTCAAGCTCGAGCACTTCACACAATCTGGCAACAAAACAATTGCACCGAGAATGCTCTGATACGGCCTTCCGATAAAAAAAAAATGTGTAGATATAAACTGTAAAAAATGCCCTCTGGAGTCACGTAAAAGTACAAGCTGTGATAACTTACCCACAAATTATGTAGCCTCGACAGGAATAAATGTCGAGCTAGGGTGACACTACACGATATAGACCTGTCACCGACACAGTCGAGTAAGGTATTGCATGGAAGCAGCAATGTGTCATGCGTGAAAGCCTCCGTGAAGCACTGTGATATCCCGTTCGAAAACCCTCGTGACACTGGATAACGGTGCTCACGGTGCGATAAGTGTGCTCACTCCGCTATTATTCGAATATCCCTCACTCTTAGGATCAATCATTTCTCTCTGTCTCTCTCAATGTTATCTGTCGCTTTGTTCATTCGGCGTCAAACTTGGCACTGTATATACTATAGGTGCAGCTATGCCGAGTTATCCGGCATTATATGGACGGAGTGGGGGGATATCGTTATCGTAAGAAAGAAAACAAATATAAGAAAGGGATGCATAATGTAAAAAAACCCGAGACTGGGGAACACGAAGGGACAGACACAAACACGAAGTCTTTGAGAGACTTCGTGTTTGTGTCTGTCCCTTCGTGTTCCCCAGTCTCGGGGTTTTTTACATTATGCATCATCTTCACCAGCTCGCTTGCTTCCTAGCCATTTTTTCATAAGAAAGGGAGCGCGCGTCTGTGTGGCGGGACGGGCGGCAAGTTGCCACAGAGAGTTTTGTTTTTGAAGTTGGGTTCTACGACCTGCTGACATCTGTTTGAAGAGAGTATGAACTGAAGATGACCAACTACATGATGACCAAGTTACATAAGATTCATTAATTAACTCTTTAATTTGGGTGCTTGAACTGGGGAAAAAGCGAGATAGCTGAGAGGGCGACAATCCTCGTTACGGGCCATTCTATCTCTTAAACATTCAGAAAAAAAGTGGGCGCGGTGAAATATCCATGGCTGAATTTCGGTATGCCGTAGACCTCTACCCGAGAAACGTCATCATGTTGGTAAGCAGGCTGAAACCGAAACAAATCGGAAGGGGAGGGCTGGGTTCCACGAATGGTCACATTGTTCGCTGCCTCCTATTGAAAGAAAAGTAGGACCAAAGGTAGCGCCCTTTCATGCACCATCGTAATCCGATTCCACGTCAAGAGATCCAACGGGTCAAGAGATCCATCGAGTCAAGAGATGGACCTCTTGACTCGGAGGATGTCTTGACCCCGTTGGATCCCTTGACTCGTCTGAGGATTTCCCAGGCTTGTATCTTTTGACCCCTTTGTGTTACGTCGTTAACTCTAACATCGCTAAGCAGAAATTACTCGTATCGGAATACGAGGGACTCGTTTTACGTGCGGTATAAACAGAATACAAATTCAGGTGGCAAATCAATATCTCATTTTTATTGACTTAGTTGCTTACTTCGTAACACATCGCGCAGTCCAAGAAAAGCCGACCATTCTCTTTTGTTATTCCTGTTAAAAACAGGTGGTTGCATTGTAAGATCAACCTGTTTGTAACACAGGATTTATAGAAGTTCTCTCATTTCCTTCTTTTTTTTATTACTTCTTATTTATTCTACATTTCGTATTTTCTACAGTTAGCGTGGGCTACGTACACTCACGTTTGGTGGGCCGGCCGCTGTTTCAAACACGTTGATTATTCAAACATTTCTCGTAACTCATCAGGCTCGTAGCCAGAGAGCCAAGTCTCTGTTGTGGACAAACGTTCTACACTCTTAAAAATGAACTTCACCGCATAGCACGCTCCTAGCCAACCAACATCTCGAATGATATCGTTACCTGCCATGATTTGTTGAAAACGGGGGGCGTACGCCTTTTTGTGACAATTATGAACAGCATAACTGTCACAAAAAAGGCGTACGCCCCCTGTTTTCAACAAATCAGGGCAGATAACAATATCATTCGAGATTATGGTTAGCTAGGAGCGTGCTATGAGGTGAAGTTCATTTTTAAGAGTGTACATGGCGGAAGCTTCTGATCACGGACTCTCTCAGGGTACGAAAGATAGCTTCATATGCCCGAACAGCTTCTCTCTCTTTTTGTGTGTGTGTGTGTGTGTGTGTGTGATTCTATATCAAGTTTTACCTTAATTTTTCCCGCCGTTCACAAAACAACAAAGACAAAGCACTTTGCCGCTGGGCCCATTATTATCGGTAAGAAATTTCAGTTCTGGCATAACGTGGGGCCGCCAATGGACACAAAAGTACGAAGACAACTCTAAGTGCAGCAGTATACCCTGCATTTTGTGGTTGAGGTCAATGAACGTGACAGGTCAATGTTGATTGAAAAGCGCAGTCATATTTTTCCGCACGGTCAGTAAAAAAAAAATAGAATAACGTGATAAGGGTGGGGGCTAATGAAAAGAACTTGCAATTGGAATAAGTTTTAAGCCCTTCGGCCTACGATTCTTTGTAAGTTGAGCTCAATATCTTGGTAACAATCATCTGTTCTTTCACAGTGTGTTACTGCGCTAGGGGCAATGGGAATAAACGTGCAAAGGCAAAAGGGGGACTCGCCGCCGTAATCTACAGCACATCCTCAAGGTTACTCGCTTACATTTTTTTTAGGGGGGGGGGGGCGTGGGAGTGTGTGGTAAGAAGAGAGAAAACACCGAAAAGTCTTCACTGTTACTGGGCATATTACTTCCTAACTTAATACTACGTACAGCGCAATCGTTCTGCAGTGAGCATGGTATGGGGTAGACTTTCTTTCTTGTCGGGAATCCTGACCAGTATGACGCTTTGACTGGTTGGATCTCTTGACTCGCCTGTCACGTGGCCGGTTGGATCTCCCGATTCGATGGATCTCTTGACTCGTCGGATCTTTTGACCGGGTTGGAACTTTGACGCTTTGGATCTTTTGACTTGCGTGTCACGTGACCGGTTGGATCTCCTGACTCGATGGATCTCTTGACTCGTTGAAACTTTGACGCTTTGGATCTTTTGACTCGTATGTCACGTGACCGGTTGGATCCCCTGACTCGATGGATCTCTTGACTCGTTGGAACTTTGACGCTTTGGATCTTTTGACTCGCCTGTCACGTGACCGGCTGGGTCTCCTGACTCGATGGATCTGACTCGTTGGATATCTTGACCGGAAGCGTCGTAATCCCCTCAAGACTGTGGCTTTCGAGCGCGACCTTTGTTCGATCTTAGCCTCGAACGTAGTTCAACTCTATCAAATTGATGGCGCTGTCGAACACTATGACGTCATTTGTTTACAAACAGGGAGAGACCTACGGGCACTCCCTAGGAGAGCATTAGCAGACTCCTAAGGCAATGTTTTAATTAACTTTCGATAATTAACTTTTTAATTATAGAAGCTACGAAGTTGTTCCAAGGAGAACATTTGATCTCTTCGGTCACCAGATACCAAAGCCGTTTTTAGAACGAAAATCCATTCGATAGATCGTTCGCAAAAAAAACGTGAAGGAACAACTTTTTTTTTCTTTTTTTTTATTCATTGCGCATCTCTAGAGACTCGTCTTTCCTTCGCCCCCAATACCAGAGGATGAAAGAGCACACTATCGCCTCATGCATCCTGGAAAGAGATTGAAGGAAAACAGAAAAATGCAGCCCAAGATAAGGACAGTTGCGATAGAGTCACCCGATACATTCGTTTTCGTTTTGTTTCCGCAAATTAAAGCTAATCCTAGACGCATGAGTCGGCATAATAGGCACGGAGATCGCACATATGTCACACATACATGTGCGATCTCAGTGTGTGCCTTGGGTATCACATCACGGCCCGGATTTTAAACTTTAAAATAGCGATCGTTATCGTTGTATTCAGAGTTCGTGCACTCCAAAATGGTGTGCTCGCACAGGAGTTCGAGATGACGAAAAGTTGAAGATCGGACTCCGACACACGTTGTACAACAACAACAACATTATTTTATTATCGGGGAGATTCTTCGCACAGGGGCGATACTCTGCCAACGCATATGTAGAAACATATTCGAAATTGATGTTCCGAGGCTGGAACACAGAGAAAGGACAACACACAAATCCAGAAGACTTGAGTTTGACTCCTACAGCCTGGTTAACCTATTCAATGACTTCCTTCTTTCACGTGTAAAAAGTAGGAAGACACAGCTAGGCCCGAGCACTACCCGACGATGAAAGTGACGCCGACAGTGGAGCAGCTGATGGGGGTTATCGTGGGAGAATACCTGGGGGGTGATAAGACTTCCAATGGACAATGGTGCTTCACAGCAATGTAGGTAAATAGATATCAGTCGTAGATAGGCTGTCTTTGTTCTTCTGTCCGGTATAGCTTTTCTGCGAAGTATAACAACAAGCTCAAGACAGGTGACTTCGGTACTACATTGATGATGATGATGAGGATGTGATGCGGGTCAGTAAGTGATGAGAATGAGTCAAACCTCTCTCCTCCCTTCCCCCTCCCATACCGCGTGCTGCGCATGCGCGCCTGTCTCGGGCAGCGCGGCGAAGGGGCAACCTGCCGGGGAGAAAGAAGGCCTGCGCCGCTGTTGTGACTGTGTTATTAGTGGTAGTTAGAAATAGTTAGAGATATAGTTAGGGGTGGATAGCGGTGGATAGTGTGGCGAGTGGGAGGTGGGTAGTACACTCTAAAAACGGAGCTTCACCGCATACCACTGCCACGAATGATAGAGTTATGGCTGCTGATTCGAGGAGAGAAGGGGGTGTACGCCTTTTTGTGACAATTTGGAATTTGGTAATTGTCACAAAAAGGCGTACGCCTCCCTCTCTCCTCGAATCGAAAGCGATAACCCTACACTCTAAAAACTGAACTTCACCGCACAGCACGCTCTGCGCCAACCACTGCCACGAATGATAGGGTTATCGCTTCTGATTTGAAGAGAGAGTGAGGTGTACGCCTTTTTGTGTCAATTTGGATATATGATAATTGACACAGAAAGGCGTACGCCTCACTCTCTCTTCAAATCAGAAGCGATAACCCTATCATTCGTGGCAGTGGTTGGCGCAGAGCGTGCTGTGCGGTGAAGTTCAGTTTTTAGAGTGTATCGTTCGCGGCAATGATTGGCGCACTACGTGTAATGCGGTGAAGTTCTGTTTTTAGAGACTGCGAGACTGCCGAGCATACCATTCTGCGCGCGAAACACATCTCCCTCGCTCCACCTCGGGCTCGCTAGCAGACATCCTCTACCCCGCTGGTTCTTCTGCCGAACGTTCCGCCAAAGCAAGAAACCTCATTCTCTTCCTGCTGAAGACAGGCCTTGCTGATCGACCCATCTAATACTCTACTCTCCCCGATGAACTCGTGCACCTCACCGCATCCCCATCCTCCAACCTCCTCTATCCTCCATCCGTCCGTCCTTCCTTTGTGTTTTGTTTTGCTATGCGTTTTCCTTTTCTTTTTTTGGCTATAGTCGTGACGACGTCCACTTCTGTGTGGCCAACAACGGCGAGCCTATCCTGCCATCACCCCCCCCCCCCCCTCTGTTTTTAGAGTGTATGTAAACGCAAAAAATACACAAGAGAATGTATACAATGTTAACGCATTTCCGCCGCATGAATCACATTATTCACCCTTCAAATTAAAAAAACGACTGCTTTGAGCGCTGACCTTCCTCGCAATTTTCGGGCATCGTATCTTCGTAACCATTAAGGAGCATGCCATTAATTTTTTCCACACTTATTGCATACGCGCGCTGCTGCGCTATTTGCTCTATTCTTGAGGTTCTACGTTTTGCGGGTGTCTAAATAAAAAAAATCGCAAAGTCTTCTCATTTGCAAAAATCTCACCTTTTCTGCGAATACCAGGAAGTTAACATGAGTGATATCGTTCTGTTCGTCTTTAAACGCTCTTTGTAATCGCGTAAACGACGCTGTTGGAAAATCTCGGACGTACTTCCTAACGCGCGTTTAGTGAGTGTGGTAAGGTCAAAACGCGCAACTTCGGTAGCGTATTCTGCATATTCACCCATTCGTGACGTGTTTCATCTTCCTCACACATGTTGTTCGCGACAAGTTCGCGTAGCGTACTGAAAAAAAAAATGAAAAAAAAGAAAATTTACTTCAGAAGTGGTCGAGGTTCCGCTGCGGAAACTCGAAAGTAACCCTGTCACATGTATGGTGCGTGTCGAAGCCGTGCACTCTTAAAAATGAACTTCACCGCATAGCACACTCCTAGCCAACCATCATCTCGAATGATATCGTTATCTGCCCTGATTTGTTGAAAACGGGAGGCGTACGCCTTTTTTGTGACAATTATGAACAGCATAAGTGTCACAAAAAAGGCGTACGCCTCCCGTTTTCAACAAATTAGGGCAGATAACGATATCATTCGAGATGATGGTTGGCTAGGAGCGTGCTATGCGGTGAAGTTCATTTTTAAGAGTGTAGTTTGAGGAAGGTCACACTGGGAATGGGAACGCCTCCATCCCGTTCCTGGAATACAGCCCTCACATGCGTGAGAAAGTGGGATGAACCGCAGTAATGGCGATCGTGAAGTCTTCACGGCAAAAATCTCGAAAAGTGCATGGAGGAAAGTAGTCTTCCACTGTTGGGTGTATACTCTTCGAAAGCGTCAAAAATAACGGTTTGAAAATAAATCGTAAAAAAACATAGTGTCAAAAACATATCTTCTGAAATATACGGTTCCAAATCTCCGTTAAAAAAATAATCGCCCCAAAATCTCCGTTGAAAAATAAACGTTAAACGAGGTACGAACTTCTATATATATACCTGCATGTATTTAGTTACAGGTTTAATAGATGTAATTGTGCTTCTACGCTCCGTAATTCTATTTACAATTTACTGTTCAATTCTTTTCCTTCATGACCTGCGCAGCGTCGATACAAAAATGCACTCTCTTTCGTATTCGGGAGAGTAGACGCACCGCCGTCCAGATACCTCTATCCAACGTTACGTCATCTGAAGAATTGTAGCACCCAGTCAGACGCCAACGCGGACGTACACACAACGTTCTGTTTTACCCTCTTCAAGACGAACTTCACTACATGGCACTCTCCTACACTCTTAAAAATGAACTTCACCGCATAGCACGCTCCTAGCCAACCATAATCTGGAATGATATCGTTATCTGCCCCGATTTGTTGAAAACGGGGGGCGTACGCCTTTTCTGTGACAATTATGAACAGCATAAGTGTCACAAAAAGGCGTACGCCTCCCATTTTTAACAAATCAGGGCAGATAACGATATCATTCCAGATTATGGTTGGCTAAGAGGGTGCTATGCGGTGAAGTTCATTTTTAAGAGTGTAGTCTACCGTCATCCCGAATGACAACGTTCTCGTCTCTGATTTGCTTTAAACGGGAGGCGTAGCCCATTTTGTTGCCTTGCAGAATAGATACATAATAGACTCCGCCTCTCGTTATCAGCATATTATGGGCGAGAACGTTGTCATTTGGGAAGATGGTTGGCTAAGAGCGTGCTATGTGCAGAAGATACGCACCTATCAAGTTCACGGATGTATCCCGTTTGAAACCATTAAAAATAACCTTTCCAAATAAGCGCGTAAGCAGCCCCCCACTGTTAGAAATAAATCTCCCATAATATACGCTTAAAAATCAACGCACAAAAATAATCGCTGAAATATCCCAGTGTAAATAAAAACGCTAATAAATCCACGGTTAAGAATGTAGATGGGTAGAAATCCAGCGAACCAGTAGAGATGTAGGAAAAGGGAGCTGCCTCAGGACAGAAGCCGCCGATATTTCGAACAGAGACTGTTCTTCTTCTGGGCTAGAAACCCGTACGGACCCTTTCTCCCCTCCGGGCTGTTGACCCACAATTCGCATGAACCTTTAAACACGTCACACCTAACCCTTTAAATACCATGCCAATGATGAGGACGGTGCCCAGAAGAAGAACAGTCTCTGTTCGAAATATCGGCGGCTTCTGTCCTGAGGCAACTCCCTTCCCACGGTTAAGAATTTATCGTTAAAAATAAATCGTTTCAGAATCCCCCCACGTCTACCCTATGGTTGCTACAATCACGTGGTATGGCCGCGAGTGAAATGGACAACCCGCTTAGAGAAATAGTCCCGCTCAGAATTTAGTCTTAAATATTTATTAGACTAACCCCCTTATGCCTGCACCGCCCCAAGCAAGGTGAACAGCAAACAAAGGACTTAACTAACCTCACAAGGCCAAACTAGCCTAAGCTATCCGAAACTAACCCTAACTTAAACGAAACTAACCTAACATAACCTGATTTAACCCTACTCAGAATGTAGTCAATCCGCCTCAGTGCTGGATGACGAGGAGATTTTCAAGCAGATTATTTTTAATAGTGCATTCTTAAGTGGTGATCTCTAAGCGTAGTTATTAAGCTGTTTATTTTTTTAGATTTATTTTCAACCGTGTATTTTTAAGCGGTTTATCTTGAATGTTGTATTCTAAAGTGGTTTACTCTTAATGGGGGATTTCGGGTACCCCCAAAACCGGCTCTCCAGTATTATGCCTGCACCGCCCAAATCAAGGTGAACTGGTGACAAGTTCAACCTCTTCGTATTATTTTTAGTCCGTCCAACTCCAACTCCAAAGTGAACTGCAAAACAGGACCAAACTAGCCTAAACTATCCCAAACTAAACGAAACCAAACTAAACTAACCTAACGTAACCTGATCTAACCCGGCGCAAATCGCAATCAATCCGCCTCCGGGCTAGATGGTGTGGGGATGTTGAAACAGTTTATTTTTCATGGTGGATTATTAAACGGTGATCTCTAATCGGGGATAGTAAGCGGTTTATTTTAGGAGATATATTTTTAACCGTGTATTTTTTAAGCGGTTTATTCTTACCGGTTGATTTCGGGAACCCCCAAATTCACATATAGAAAAGGTGTCACAGACAACACTTTGAAATCGCCGTTTGGAGCAGACACAGTCGGCGGGCTCACTTGGTACAGTTCATAGCTCCTTTAAGAAATCTACTATCAAAAATATACCTTTAAAGGTTTATGTTTCAAAATCCGACTTGTGCCCGTTACCAAAAAATAGGAACTAAATACCGTTACCCGTTACTTCAGAAAAAAGTAACTAAATACGTTACTCGCTACCAACATACAAAAGTAACGAGTTCTCGTTACTCACAGGTAACGAGTTACTTTTTCGTTACCGCCGCATAGTTAAAGGAGCCAACAGACATGCCGTCACTTGCCTTCAACTCATTATTAATGAGAAATTGCACTTCACAAGAAGCTGATACTCGAAATTTCGATCAGTGATCTTCGTTCTCTTTCGTGTGATGACATCTGCTGCCGAAGTGGGGGTGATCGGAGGTTATGAAAACACAAGAAAAGACACCGGTTTTCGTGCCACCGATCACCAACGGTCCCAAAAACAGACGAGGGGCTGCGTCATAATTTAGGGCTCTCAGAAGCTTAGCAAAGACAAGAAAAGGCTAGAAGTCGAAACGCGTTTTTTATAACCATAGCACAATTGGTACCCATCCTTGGGAAGGAGTTATGGTCGGAGATTACGGAAACAAGAGAAAAGACAAGGGCCTTCGTTTAAGACGATTCAGCACGTCAACAACACATCCAACGAGGGACTGCAATAATACTTTGAGTCACACGTGGTCGTAGGTCACCCAGGTCCACGCATTGCGCCACACGGAGTGCCGAAATGTGCTCCCCCGCGCTGAAGAAAAGGAACGAGTAACGTCAGTAACGAGTTACCAATTTTTGTAACTGATTCCGTTACTATTACCACTTTTTAAAAAGTAACTGAATCGTTACTTCGTTACCAAAAAAAGTAACCGTTACCAAGCAACGAGTTACTTGTAACGAGTTAGGTACAACTCTGTCAAAATCCCTAATCGGGGATTATAGCGCCTAAGGTCATGTGGGGTAAATCGTATCCAAAGTCGAAATCCGCTGCCGCAATATAGTTACAGAGCCCTGGAATCCATACCAAGTAAGAAGGAGGCTGTTGAAACAAATCACAACAACGCACGGCTGCAATATAAATTACGTTACGTCACGTTACGATACTTTACGTCAGAGACGTACAAACTTCGTGTCGTCGACGGTGTTGTGACGTCTTTATTGCTATTGCGCAGAGGAGTCGGAACCGAATCTCAACCAAACCGAAAACCGCTAAAAACCCGTATTTTTCAATGACCCGGAACTGAACCAAACCATTTTTTTTTCTCGCGCTGAACTGAACTTGAACTTAATCGAAACAGAATTAGGCGGTTACCGTTTTGCGAAACGGTTCATATTTAATGTGCGTTGTGAGAGGACGGAACTACGATTTACACAACGGAGTGAGCCGCGTTGCCAAATAAATTCGAAACCGAAACTGAACACAACAAAACTGCATCCCAGGCACAGTGTAGCACCGTAAAGTTGCACATGAAATGTAGATCTGTAAGATGCGTAGATGTATGATGTAGATGAATGTGTAGATGCAGTGTCGCTGTGAACCGCTTCTGTATGGGCAGCGACAACAAAAGTACATTTGCGTTGTTTGAGGATTGTAAGGATGTGCTGGCTTTTATCCCACGGTAATCTGCTCAAATTTCGCTTTCCTGAACCACACTCTTAAAAATGAACTTCATCGCATAGCACGCTCATAGCCAACCATCATCTCGAATGATATCGTTATATGCCCTTATTTGTTGAAAATGGGAGGCGTACGCCATTTCTGTGACAATTATGAACAGTATAAGTGTCACAAAAAGGCGTACGCCTCTCGTTTTCAACAAATCGGGGCAGATAACGATATCATTCGAGATGATGGTTGGTTAGGAGCGTGCTATGCGGTGAAGTTCATTTTTAAGCGTGCAGTTCGAACCGGTTCCAACGGATATTTTGCACTGCCGCGGAGCTGAACCCGAACCGAGCCGGAAAAAAATAACGGCCCCGACACCCTGATTGTGTATGCTTGATTTATATTGGTGACGGATTTATATTTTTGCTTCTTGATAGTTGAACATTATACCAATTAGAGCAACAACAACTTTATTTTTAACATAAGGAATCGGGAGTTTCATCGCCAGGGCTAGGCTTCAATATACATTGGGACGAAAAAATCTGAGAGGTCGACCGGGCCACCCTGCCTGACTGGTCGTGAAATCACCCTATACGGATGTATTGACGATTGACATCACATGTCTTTTATCGCATTAGGTGTGATCTTTTATCGCACCCTTTGTTCAGCGTTTAGTGGAGACACACCTCTAAGGTGTGAGTAAGTCCACACAAGGAGACACTCATCTTTTCATGGCAACGTCGTGACAGTTAACAGTGAACAGGTATCAGTTTATTTTATCTGGGGTATCAGTTTATTTTAGCGAACAATGGTACTATGCAAAACTCTGTGAATGCTCGTAAGCTATGCTCCAGATTAGCCCTGATAACGGCATCACGTGTAGGTGTGACTGCTCTCCAGCGGCGAATCACCCCAGGCCATAGTCGTGATCTATTTTGTTGTGGTTGTTGTAGGTGTGAAAGCTTGGACGCTTAGTAAAAATAAGCAGTTAAGGAAAGGTCTGCCAGACCAAGGTCGGCATGCTATCCCATTAAAAAAAAAAATGAAACAGAAAAACAAAATAAAAGCAAAAATAAAGCGCAACACACAATAAAAAGAAGAAAAAAATACAAATAAAAAGAAAGAAACAAGAGAAAAAGAAAAATAAATCAACGAAGAAAGAAGGTTGGGTTTCATCGAGCAACGCTGTATAGAGAGATATACAGGGTGTTTCAAAAAACGTGTCATTCGGACTTGATAAAAAAACGGGGCGACGAAAAAATACGGGGTAATCGGCATTTGTGTGGCAATTTGTGGGGGCAGGAGCATGTCCTGCCCTCCGCGCATTTTTCCGACTAATTTGGTGCGCTGTTGAATACCCGAAACTCTGAAGCCTCAACTTTGGGACTTTTTTTGGCAGTTCCATTTGCAATATCGAGCGGATTTCTTGGTGGATCTGACTAAGTTCGCTACGGGCTCTCAAATTCTGTAAAAAAAAACGTTAGGTTGACTTGGGAAATTTTGGAGTTCAATTAGAGAAATTCAATTTATTTTAATTAAAATCAAATGAAAATATTTTTGCAAGATGGCAAATTCAGTTGCCAGACAAGTGCCCTTTACCCCGTATTTTTCCGTCGCCCCGTTTTCTTATAAAGTCCGAATGACACGTTTTTTGAAACACCCTGTATAAGCAGGTAGGTAAACGACGTTGATCACATTCCTGCGATCATATACCTAGGTTTCGGTACCATGTGTAGGGCAGTGGTGTGTCAATGGGTCTATTTAATTGTAATTTCATTACGTACTGCCTATAACATTTACACTTTATGTCCGCCGCACTGTCTCTTTCAAAAGATCAAGGTTTTTCTGCTGCGTTCGGGTTTTTCGTGTTTCTCAATAGTCTTGGCACAAGTTTAACGTTTCTTGAAACCGAATATACTGGCACAGTGTATTAGCCAGTGGTGCTTTTAACTCCTGTTGAGAATTTATTTATGCTATATGGTGGTATGCATGCGCCACTTTAATGTTGAGTTCCATGTTTTGAACCCTAGAGCCACTAATTCAACATCAGTGTTAGCTGTGCTTTATAAATTCTGCTCGGGATAGGACTTTATTTGAATTAAAAATAATACGGAGATTGTGGCCTTGCAAGTTTGGAGGGAAATAATGAACAAGTAAAAATTATTATGATATAATTGAAGTACAGTTCATGAGTGCACAGGTACTCGCTTTGAAAGTTTCTTTTGTGTACGTGTGTGTGTACTTCGTGTAAGCGCCGCGTAGCAACTGTGGCTATGAGTGGCGTACGGGCGTGGACAAATGGAGAGAGGGCAGCAGGAAGTACTGGGAGGGAAAGAAAAAGGATTGCATAAGCGTCCTGGGCCGACATTAGGGGGAACTGTGGCAACAACTTTCTGGAAAGTATGCCAGAGAAACCAGGGAGCACCTCAGACAGCACAGCCGGTTGAAAGATTCGAACCCAGCACCCAATACTTTCTAGCGTGGCCCTGGAGCTACCTTCTTCTTCCTCACAGAAGCAAACACGAACCAGCGACCGCTGTCGTTTTCTTTCTTTCTTTTTGCACGACAACAAGAATTGCGAGAACGACTTCTCCGATTATTCCCTAAACGCACGTAAGACGTTCTACGTGCCCGGTGAGGAGACGGTCGCATACGGAAATCCATCTATCAAGACGATACCACAAGTTCGGCATCGGTCGACAACCTATCCGGCTAATTTCTTCGTCCGAAAAGTGCTTATTATGCTTTAGCCCCGCCGGCTTGATTTTCGCAGAGAACCGCGCGAGAAATCTGCGTCTACAGGTTTTCCCGCCGATTTTAATCCAAGCGCCATCGAAATTAATCCATGTGTCATGCAAACTTTATGGGGCATGGATTAATTTAGCTGGCACTTGAATTAAAATCGCCGGGAAAACCTGTAGACAAGAAAGTGTCCCTGCCTTCATTTGTCTTTGCTTCTTTGTGATAAGGCGGTTGTTTTGTTTTCTGTGAGTTGTCACCAGCATCAAGGTCAACGCGGCGCAAAGAATGGTAAAACAAGAAGCGGGCACACTTCCTCCTCTCCCCGCAAATATCGTGTGCTTGTGTGTGCGACAATCAAGCAGGCCGTGCTAAAGCCGAATTTTTACTCTTTTTTTTTTTTACTATTTCTGTTGCGATACTGTGCATAGTTTCGGTTGGCTATGTGGTTATCCATGGAGGGCTTCATATTTCTGTAAATAAAACTATATATTACTCAAATATTATGTGATCTACAGGACTTGACTCCCCTCTTCGTATACGCTTCTGTAAATAAAAAGTGAGGTTCGCTTCGAAATTTTCAAAGTTCAATTGAAAATAATAAATTTCCCGCAATTAAAAATTGTCTAAAGTCTTCCTCAACGGTGGCAAAAGTTTCCAGAATCTAATTGCCGAAAGACGGACAATCATACGGTGAGTACGTAGCCAGTTAGAATTTTTTATCACCTTCGGTGAAACAACCTGTATACATGGTGGTCCACGAACCATGATCGAAATTCATAGTAGAAAACGCAGGCCCCGGACAGACGTGCGGTCAAGGGATTTTTTTTTTCTGCCAATAACTTCTGCCACATATTGGTAACATTAAGATTTCATTTCAATTGACATACAATTAATTTCTTGAATCGAACTCCGGAATTTCCCAAGGCAACCTAACGTTTTCGTTGCGGAAATGGGTTCCCCGTGGTCATTTTACTCAGTATAGCACATAATCCCACTCGTAATGCAATGGCAATTGCTTAAATAAATTCGCCGAAAATCCGTGGAAATGAGCCCTTGGTTCCGCCTCTTTTTTGACGGCTCTAGTTTGAGCGCAAAGCTGCGAAGAAAGGAGCTTACATTGAAACGCCACACGAGGGGGGAAAGGGTTACAAGCCTTACCAACGGAACAAACACGGGCGTGAGTGTGGGAATCAGAGCTATCTTATCAAAAATGAGGTCACCCGACGTGTTGACAGGTACACTCTTAAACATGAACTTCACCGCACAGAACGCTCCTAGCCAACCATCACCTCGAATGATATCGTTATCTGCCCTGATTTGTTGAAAACGGGGGGCGTACTCCTTTTTTGTGACAATTTTGAACAGCATATGTGTCACAAAAAGGCGTACGCCTCCTGTTTTCAACAAATCTAGGCACATAACGATACCATTCGAGATGGTGGTTGGATAAGAGCGTGCTATGTGGTGAAGTTCATTTTTAAGAGTGTAGGGAAGGAAATATATTTTTGGCGCGTTTCGCACTCCGCACTCTAAAAACAGAACTTCGCGCCAACCATTGCCACGAATGATATATAAAATTGCCACAAAAAGGCGTACGCCCCTCTGTCTTCCAATCACGAGCGATAACACTATCATTCGTGACAATGGTTGGAGTGCAGTGCGCTATGCGGTGAAGTTCTGGTAAGTAAGTAAGTGAAGTTCTGGTATGGTAAGCACCGTGTATTCCAACCAAGAACAAACAAAGATTATCATTGCTCTACAGGGTGTTTCAGTTAAATCCCCGGGCTAAATAATTCGCGAACCGGTGCACCAATCGAATAACTTTCTTTTTTACAAGTATCTGTCCAATACCGCCTACAAGATGCGCACCGCGTGAATGAGCGGGAGGCGCTCATTATTTAAATAAAAATGCAAATAAGTTTCGTAAAAAGCGTAACTTCTAAAGCAGGGCGCTGTCGGTATTAAAATGGGTACTACCCCTTTTGGGACCTTCAGTGGACACCTTTCAGAGAAAAATCTGCCACCGAAGCGGGTCATTTGTTGCAGTAATTAATTGGTTTCGGTTTACGTATTTTTGTCGCGGCTGGTCGCGGCGAAGCGCAAAAAGACGCTCTTTCACTCCCTTATCCATCAATGAATTACGTCCTTACACCAATGAATTACACCAATGAATTACGTCCTTTTGCGCTTCGCCGCGACCAGCCGCGACAAAAATACATAAACCGAAACCAATTAATTAGTGCAACAAATGACCCGCTTCGGTGGCAGATTTTTCTCTAAAAGGTGTCCACTGAAGGTCCCAAAAGGGGTAGTACCCATTTTAATGCCGACGGCGCCCTGCCTTAGAAGTTAGCTTTTTTCACGAAACTCATTTGAATTTTTATTTAAATAATGAGCGCCTCCCGCTCATTCACGCGGTGCGCATCTTGTAGGCGGTATTGGACAGATACTTGTAAAAAAGAAAGTTATTCGATTGGTGCACCGGTTCGCGAATTATTTAGCCCGGGGATTTAACTGAAACACCCTGTATAGGGGCCGCAAGTACGGACTATGACAGAGCAGTCCTGAAATATAGTGAAACGTTTCCAGGAACTAGGTTTTGGTGAGCTCATGTACCATAATGCGTGCATTTATGAGACTGCCCACAAGAGGAAGCTTCCATTCCAGTACCCAGGGCCCGACTCACCCAATCGCTGCCAGTGGGTCGCGACAGACAGACAAGGTCCTGAAAAAAGTAGGAGATGATCCCGCAAGTAAGTCTGCGCACCCTGGCAAAGCGAGTACAGACATCAAAGTCAAGTGTGCTGAGGATACTACACAAGCACAAACTCCACCCGTAACCGCGTGAGTCTTCATCAACATTTCCAGCCGGGCGACAACGAGAAACGGATGGATTTCTGTGACCGGGTCCTTTGTCAGACCGAGGAAAGCAGAAACTTTTTGAACAGGGTCATATGGACTGATGAGGCCCACTTCTGCCATAGCGCTCAAGTGAATCACCACAACGCGTAATACTACACTGTTAAAATAGAACTTCACCACATAGCACGGTTCTAGCCAACCATCATACCGAATGATATCATTCCGTGTCATGATTTGTTCAAAACAGGAGGAAGGCGCCTATCTGGGACAAGATAATCTGTCCCAGATAGGCGCCTCCTCCCATTTTCACCAAATCACTGCACAGAATGATATCATTCGGAATGATGGTTGGCTAGGAGTGTGCCATGTGGTGAAGTTCTGTTTTAACAGTGTAGAGCCAAACAAACCCACTCTGGCTACGGGACTGCAAGCATCAGTACGAGTGGGGATTCAATGTATGGGCCGAGATATTTAACGGAGCCATTATTGGGCCAATCTTTTTCACGCGAAAACTAAATGCCAACCGCTACTGTAGCGACATTTTACATGCCGTGTTCAGCTTTCTTGATGACCTGCCTCTTGCTGAACGGACCTGCGTATGGTTCCAGCACGATGGGGCTCCACCTCACAGAGCGCGGCATGCTGCACAGCTGCTCCGTCAGATGTTCCGGGAGAAGTGGGTTGGCCGATTTGGTCCAGTGTCATGGCCCGCCACGTCCCCTGCCTTAAACGCCGATTGACTTTTACCTCTGGGGTCGCATCAAAGACGAAGTATACAAAAAGCGAGCCACGATCGCCGGCTGACCTGCAGGGGGAAATCACAGCCTTCTGCTCGTCGCTCTCCAGATCCGAAATAAAAAGGGCCGCGAAAGACACAATTCGGAGAGCCCACCTATGCATTGCAGCCGATGGCGAACACTTTTAGCCATACCTGGTACATGGTGATATTTTGCTTTCACGCCTTTCGTTTTGCTTTCAACTTTAGTTTGTTTGTTTTTAAGTTGGTTTGTCTTCTATTATTCAGGGAAACGTATCCTGTTCTGCATTGAAAGTGTCGCTAATGATAACCTAATAAAAGTACACAGGAAGTGTGTTGAATGTGAAGAAATCCGCAGCATGTTGAAACAAACGAAATGAAAAAAAGAAGTGCGCTGACAAGCGTTCGTGCATACAACTCTCTCTCTGTCACACACACACACACACACACAGGCTCATGACAATAAGGTGGTGCAGAAAAACTGCGAGACCGCTATCTGCGGTCATAGTGAAAACTGTCGCGTAAAGGAGGAGCGAATTCACGCGCATCCAAGAGCAACCAAACACACTGAGCAAAAAACGAATAAAGGAAAAAGAGCGCGACCCTGAAACTAACGTGGGCAAAGCTGATGTATGGTAAGAAAGTTTAATACGACGTGGAACTCTCAGGACATGGTTAGTGCCTCGAGAACAGTATTTACAATCTATGAGCTATGAGGAGCGACATATGCATTGCTAAGCTTCATGAAACGAGAGGTGAGCGGGGAGAGGTGAGATATGCCCTATTTACACTGGATGGAGCATGAGACGAGTGCTGGGAAATGAAAGAGAGGTACTGTTCATGGAGGGACACCTTGGACAGATATGGAGCCCCCTTGCACCAAAAGCGAAGGATGGAACCGCCACCGCTGCAGAAATTCGTCGCGGCCGAGTGCAAAGAGCTCTCGTTGTATGCTATATTAGTCACAAGAATGCCCAGTTGTCGAACCAGCAGGAAAGTGAGGATGTTCCGCAGGCGTTTAGCGACAGCCTTGCTATACGGGCCTTCCACAACACTGCAGCGCCACACGCGGTGACTAGCCTATGGCAACACCAGATACACAAAATCACACAACACTGCTCCGTTGGCCGCCATTGCTGTTTACCTACCAAGTACAAACTGCGCATGCGTCAGGTTCTTTGGTCTCCTTGCTGAGTCGAACGCGCTGCTGTGCGGAAAAGTTGAGCCGTTGCCAACTCTTGTACGTCTGTGCTTGCGGAGCTTTCTGTTAGCTCGTCGTCATAGTAACTGACGCTTACAGGCCAACGGAACGGATGCCTGTGCGTCAAAACGCCTCAGTGAGGACAAACGGTGGATCTGCGCAATGCGCAAAGCTCTGTTTATGTATTGCGCATGCGCAAAACCACAAACGTTATCAGTTACGTACGCCAAATCGATAGCGTACGATATACTTAATTAATTCGGATTTAGGAAGGGTTCTTCAACAGTACATGCGCTTAGCAACGTAATAGAAAATATTAAACATAACATAGATTCTAAACGCATTACTATGGGGATCTTCGTTGACCTCACGAAAGCTTTCGACTTGATAGACCATGATCGATTACTATTCAAACTTGAAAAGTACGGTGTGCGTGGTGTCGTGTTAAAATTAATCAAAAGCTATAACAGACTGCAATATGTTTCTCTTGGAGGTTATGAATCTTGCCATAAACCCTGTACGCTCGGCGTTCCACAGGGATCTATTCTAGGGCCGTTCCTCTTTTTGGTCTATATAAACGATCTACCGAATTATTTACATGAAAAATGCATACTGTACGCTGACGATACAAATATCTTCGTTGAGGCTTACAACATAAAAGCATTATTTCAGCAAGCTAGCAAACTACTTCGCGAACTTACTGAATGGCTTTCTCTCAATAAACTTATCCCTAATCTTGCAAAATCAAACTATATTGTCTTTCACGCGCCACAGGCTCGTCTCGAACTTATCTTTATTTTCGGTCACAATCCCCCCCCCCCCCCAAGAGTACAACAAACCAAATTTCTAGGTGTAACACTCGAGGAGCATCTCAACTGGCAGCCTCATATCCACGTGATTAGAAGTAAGGCTCGCAAAGGTTTATATGCTCTATCAAGGATGCAGCCCTACTTTTCAACTAATATACTTTTGAGGATATACTACGCATTAATACATTCACACCTCCAGTACGCCTTAGAGGTGTATGGGCTAACGTACAATACTGTCCTACAACCAGTCCACGCTATACAAAAGAGGGCCTTGCGACTGATACTCCGAGTCCCGCCAAGAAACTCTATCCTACAAGCCTTTCGCGACTTCTCCGTAATGAATATCTTCACCCTCATAAAATACAAAGTGAGCATACTCATACACAAATTAGTTCACTGCGACAGCAACATCCAAACAATTTCCTTGTGCAAACTCTCCTCAGGGTACAACTTAAGAAGAGACGAGTGGATGTTAAGTTTGCCACCGACTCGTACAAACTTTGGGAAATTTAAATTAGAATACTTCGGGTGTAAAATCTGGAACACCCTACCGCTATCGATGAGGGCAAATGGCAATCATAACTCGACGAAACACCCCATCCTGAAAAAAATATTTTCTTCAAAACATGTAAGTGCACTACTTACAGGATAGATTCTTTCTCTTCTTTCTTGTCCCAACATGCTAACATGGTACTCAGATTGAAAGTAATTGAATATGTTGTATATTATAATGTATTGCACTCTGATACGTTGTGTTCTTGAATATTGACTGAATAGTGTGTATAAAGTTTTCATTTTGTGTTTCTGTATTGTGTATTATAATGTATTGCACACTGCTCTGCTGCGTTGTGCCTTTGAATGTGCTTTTGAATATTGATTGCAATGTGTGTATAAACTTAACATGCTTTGTATATTCACGCTGGCTAAGGATTGCACCCACAGGCTAGTCCTCGCAATCCAGCTAAGAACCTATGTACATGTACAGGAGCAGAAAAGAAAAATAAATTCAATTCAATACTAAGACTCTCTAATAGAGAGCTTTAGCATACCGTTCCTGCCGTTGCTATCGTCTTTGCGCACGTAAAGGATAGAGTACGATGCACTAAGACTCTCTAACATTTTGAGGGCACGATACATGCTTACGTGTGCTGAACGTGTAAGCCTGAGGTGCTGTAATATCGCCGCAGCTGTGTGATTATACTATTCTTTTCGAATGTCCCTTTAACATGCCTCACTCTTGTATCATTCACATTCATCAACATTCACAGAAACACATCGGAATCATTTGAAAATGAAGAGACGGTAATTCCGGAAAGGGCAACACAATAGAAGCTGGATTACGAACCCTTGCTCTTTTGCCTTCTGTACTTACGTATCTATTCGCTACGATTACTGGCCATTCCAGACTTTTCATTCAAAACATATTTAGTACCCTGCATAAGATGCTTCGTTTGGAGCCTAAAACTAATATTAATAAATACGTAAATAAATAAGATTACCGTAATTTCACGCGTATAAGCCGCACCGCCGATAAGCCGCAGGACGCGTTTTTTGGGACGTTTTGAAAATTTTCTGGGAGATAAGCCGCACCCGCAGATAAGCCGCGGGCAATACGAGACGACTGATTTGTGCGACAAAGGAGACCATAGAGAAGGCCATAAACCCTGTGGTCCATACTCCGGGATCGGCACAGTGTACAACAGAGGAGGTCAGTTCTGGAGTTCTACCAGGATCGGATTGTGCCCTTGTCGAGTGTTTTTCGTGGACTGATGGGTCAGTGATCTTCCAGAAGACGTGAATCACTGTCACCACTTTCCTTAAAGCTGCTTGGGGGAATGCACCAGGAAGATCAATCTACTCGAATGTGGACCCGTCCCTGTTACGCACTGTTCGTGCATCGGCAGGACAGTGCTGTTCCAGAGACACTGTCGGCCCTTTCGTTAAAATCGGCGTATGGGGAAAATACCAGGAAAAAATAGTCATCAGATAAGCCGCACCGGTGGATAAGCCGCAGGGCGCCCGTGAGAAAAAAAAAATCGCGCATAAGCCGCGGCTAATACGCGTGAAAATACGGTACAATAAGTGCGATTCGAAAGGACGGAACCTTTGTATAGGGACCTTTAACATCCTTCCAGTCACTTACCTCTTCTTATAGCTCACGTCATTCGTGCAGACGCATGAAGGCAACACCAATTTCTATGCTGAACGAATACCAGCAGGCGCTGAACAACATCGAAGAAGCGAAGAATCCAGTATTGTAAGTCTCTGAGTGTGCAGTCCGTGACTAGAAAATGAAGCAGCTCGCAAGCCTGCACTCTTAAAAATGAACTTCATCGCATAGCACGCTCCTAGCCAACTATCATCTCGAATGATATTGTTATCAGCCCTGATTTGTTGAAAACGGGAGGCGTACGCCTTTTTTGTGACACTTATGCTGTTCATAATTGTCACAGAAAAGGCGTACGCCTCCCGTTTTCAACAAATCAGGGCAGATAACGATATCATTCGGGATGATGGTTGGCTAGGAGCGTGCTATGTGGCGAAGTTCATTTTTAAGAGTGTGGCTCATCTATGTATCGGCTTTCAAATAAACAGTCGCCGTTGTTATATACCGCGCGCTTTTCTTGTGTGTCACGATTCGCTGATTGCGCGTAACTTCATTGAGCATTCAACAACTGGGAGGTACCCGGGTTCGAATCCCGGTGCCGGCTGTGCTGTCTGGGGTTTTTCCTGGGTTTTCCTCAGACGCTTTCAGACATATGTCGGCACAGTTCCCTTAGAAGTCGGCCCAGGACGCAGATTCCCCCAGGGCGTGAGTCGTGACGTTGCCCACATACGTGAGGCCGACAACGGCAAGCCCTATCACCACCACCACCACCACCACCAACATAATACTTCACGAAACTAGTATGTAGTACCCGCGCCCGTGGTCTGATGGCTATGCGATCATAGAATTCCACGTCGAGACTGGGACCCGGGTCGAAACCAAGATCCGACTATGCTGTCCGGGTGTTTTCTCTCTGTTCCTTCCTCAGACGCTTTAAAGTAGCACAGAAGACATTTTTAACGCCGTCTATTCTTCCTATAAAACTGTTAAGTAGACCAATAAGATGCACCATGAGAAGTAAATCACAACACAGAGTCATAATCATCGCAGGAATTGAACTTAAAGTACGTGGCAAAAAACGACCGTGCGCAAATGACTGTGGAGAGCAGTATCAGCCCGTGATCTGCCTGGGACTATGCGTTGACGTTACAGGGGCCACGCTCGCGTATTGGTTCGCTACTCGGCTGTTGGGTGTCCTAACAAGGCATTGCTCCTGGCTCGGTAATGATTCAGCCGCTCCTTGTATCCTAGAATAAACTGGTTTACGGCGGCCAAGGGACAGGGCACTGACCCCCATTGACCGGCGAAGCAGAACGAGTTACTCCTGTAACGTCATCGGTGACGTGACATCATACCTCCTCCTCCTCGTTATACCCGGAGTGGCGAGTTAAGGATGAAATCGCGAGCCATTTGTCAGTGTTTTTTCCTTCTTTTTTTTTCTGGGAAACAAATTGCACACATCAGAACCTCTCGCGCTATTCGGTAAAATGGCACACACACTTTCATCAGACGTCTTAATCTGAATTTTTTTTGGATGGTCCTGTACTACTGTAAGGCAAACGCCGGCACAGATCCCCTACGAAGTCGGCCAAGGGCGCACGATCCCGCCAGCCTACAATAATCGCAACGCTGCCCACCTAAGCGTGGCCGACTGCGGCGAACAGGTCCACTACCACGTAAACAGTATTAAATATAGTGTGGCGCCCTGCACAGACGCAGTAGCACTTGTATTATGCTTAATAAATAAACACTAATTGCGTTTCTTAAAGATGAATTTTATACCGGAGTGTCAAGTGCAACGTTGTACATCGCTTTCACCAACACCAGATTCAATCGTTCGCCTGCACTCTTAAAAATGAACTTCACCACATAGCACGCACCTAGCCAACCACCATCCCGAATGACAACGTTCTCGCCCCTGATTTGTTGAAAACGGGAGGAGGAGCCTATTTTGTGTCGTGCATAATGTTCACAAAATAGGCTCCTCCTCCCGTTTTCAACAAATCTAGGGCGAGAACGTTGTCATTCGGGGTGATGGTTGGCTAGGAGCGTGCTATGTGGTGAAGTCCATTTTTAAGAGTGTGCGATTTGTGACAATGGGACGAGACAACAAGAATGCAGGAGAAGGGCTGAACGGAAGGCAAGACGGTCGAGATTGCTCGAAGGCATTGGAGCAGCTCGACGTATTGCCAGATCTGTGCACTCAAGGCAGTAGATCGTCAGGATGGCGTCGCTTTTGTTCAACCATCTCGCCCTTTCACTATGCCACTACACTCTTAGAAATGAACTTCACCACATAGCACGCTCCTAGCCAACCATAATCTCGAATGATATCGTTATCAGCCCTGATTTGTTAAAAATGGTAGGCGCAAGCCTTTTTTGTGACACTTATGCTGTTCATAATTGTCACAAAAAAGGTGTACGCCACCCTTTTTCGAACAAATCAGGGCAGACGACGATATCATTCGAGATGATAGTTGGCTAGGACCGTGCTATGCAGTGAAGTTCATTTTTAAGAGTGTAGAGTGCTCTCTGAAGGAGAATCCACCTCAAAGAAAGCCCACTGTGTGCGCTGACCCTTTCGCTCAATAAAACTGAGCATGATGTTGCTTCCGCTTTTCGCACAGTCATCACAGCCAGTTCTCGGGCTGCCAGCAGCGAGGAGTATCAAGCCCATACCTCTCGCACGGGCGGACCTGGACACCAAGCGAGAAATGGACACGGATTTTTCTTTGTCTGAGCTCAAAGCTGCTCGATCATCGCCAGGCCAAGACAAGGCATCACTTATAGAGTCCTCTGTAAGCTTAGTGCTGCTGATATGCCCTGCCTTCTTCCTATCTACAATGCGCCATGGAACAACAGCGTGGCGCCCAGGGTCTGGAAAGAAGCCCGTGTTGTTTCTTTGCTAAAGCCTGAGAAGCGTCCCTCAGACATTGCAGCGTTTCGTCCAGTCAGCCTGACAACTTGCCTCTGCCATCTCTACTTTTTTGTCCAACTTGCCTCGGCAAAGTGCTGGAGCGCATGGTACTTCATCGACTAGAATGGTGGCTGGAACGGCATCGTGTATTTCCGAACGAGATGTCTGGGAATGCAACAACTCAACAACTGGGGCCACACCTAATTGTGGTCTGCCTCGGCCAAATATCGTTGTTTACTTTGTTTGAGATGTCTGGCTTTCGTCGGCACTGGAGCTCAATTGACTCCGTCCTTGACCTTGTCATAACTGTCGAACAAGCAAAGTTTGATAAGAAAATCATAATGGCGTTCTTTTTTTTTTTCTCATGAAGACCGCGTACGACACAATCAGCTATGCTGTGGTGTTGCATGAGCTATTACAAGCTAGTGTTCCCAATAAACTTTTCCGGTGGCTTGCTTACTTACTTTCTGCAGCAGAGATTTGTATCGGTGCGCAGACGCGATATAGGGCCACACGCACGGGGTACCACAAGGTAGTGTGTTAAGCTCTATATTATTTAACCTCGTCATGGTGGGTCTGAAGTCCTGCGTAACATCCAAGGTCAATATGTATGGTCTCCATCGAAGCATCCATCCTGCAACTGATCCGTGTCAACAACAAGCCGTTCAGCCTGGCAGCTAACTTGGGCCTTTGTACACAGGGTTAGAACTTGCTACACACGGTTAGTACTGTACGGTTTGCCTGCACTCATTCTATATGCTCTTGACGTCTTCTAACCAGCTTGGACTCCCCTGACCTCAGAGCTTTTGCCAAGAATATATATATATATAGTGAAGAAAAATAGCATAGGCTCTTTGGCTGCACGTTGAACATATGTTTATAAGTCCCAAACGTCGCCACACCAGCATTGGACAGCTGTTTCGGCCTTACTGGGCCTTCATCAGCAATGCGCAGGTGGGCGACGTTTGAGCGAGTGGCGTCGGAAGGTCCTTCCGACGAAGGTCCTTCCGGAAGGACCTTCCGACGCCACTCGCTCAAACGTCGCCCACCACTTGCTCATGAAGGCCCAATAAGGCCGAAACAGCTGTCCAATGCTGGTGTGGCGACGTTTGGGACTTATAAATATATATATATATATATATATATATATATATATATATATTGCCACGAATGCGGAGATCTGATCTTCATAGCATTACATCTCCGATGGCCGACTGGATGAACTAGTATCCCCTTCAGTTACGACGCACCCGCGTCCGTGTTAATCTCATCTGCGTGTGCCATGTGGGTGTGCGACTGTGTATGCCTCGTCGTCATCCTACTCATATATTAACCCACACGCACTGAGGTATGGTACCGCAATTGCTGCGGTGAATCACCTCATCCCACTATCATTCACGTTGTAGAAGTTGTTGGATGTGAAAACGCTCGCGCTTGTGAGCAAAAAATAGCGCTCGCAAGCGCGATGTTTGAATGATGGTCGAAGTCCGGTTCTTCACTCTGTCTTCGCGGGCCACCGAGTTCCGCCAGATGCGGATTCTGTTCAAGGAATTCCGAGAAATTGCTCGTTAATCATCTTTCCGTTACATGCTCTCGTCGACGGGATGTCCGCCTGGCCCAGCTGCAAACACGACATCTAGGCTGCTCTGATAGCTTTTTTTATAAAAGTTGCGTAAATGATAAAAGACACGCCCTATATAGAAACTATGACTAACTATAAGCAGAGCCTGCCGCCAGGTTTTATCGAGAGAACCAAACCAACGTTGAGCTACTCCCTTCTGCCATCACCGCACAGCTCACCAACTGGAATGAAGCCATCGCCGCAGATCTCGCCATCGCACATTTTATTCGGGAAGAGCAGTCAAAACGAGAAATGGGGTTCAAAACACGGGTTCAAAAAGGATTAATTCTCCGCAACTTCGCAAACATCGCCTCAGAACGCACGACCGTAATCGACGACCTGCGTCCCGTGTCTACCTAAGCTGAAATTCTCAGAAATAACGCTCGTTCCCTAACCTTTGGAGAATACTGGTTTCGCGCAACTCAAGATGAAGTTTTCTTATGGCAATGTGAAGGCTGACAGAGTATCCATGAGTTCCCGACAGCCGTGCTCATTGTGCTGTCGAGGGGTGACAGGAGGACCTGCATGCTAAGTACGTGGCTTCAACACCTGGCTCTGCAGCAATGGCGCCGGGACATCACGGATCAATCTTTCATGTATTGGGTAGACCCAAATTGGTCTCTTTCATCGCCAGGGGCGATGAATCTCCCCCATTCATCATCTCACAATAAAGTTGTTGTTTGTCGTTTTCTTTCCCTGCCCGTTCATTACGCCATATTACAATCTTCCTGCGTAGAATCAATGTGGCTTTCACCCCTCAGTTCAAATGACCATATGACCAGATGCTGTGACACAAGCTCCACCTGCGGCATCGTGGCGAACACCCAGCACATTCTTATGGTATGTGCACTCTACGGCCCGCAAAGGCGGATACTGTGTGGTGAGCTTGCTCGTATCTGCAAGAGACCTTAGACAACTTAGCCGCACTCGTTAGCCCGTATGAAGATCCTGTGCTTCACCGCCGGGTGCTTCGGCCTGTTCATGGACTTCCTGTCGTCCACTAGGTTGCTCCAGACGCTTTAGTTTGTTCCCCTCGTGTTTTTATCCTTCCCTCATCATCGTCACATAATGTTCCACTTGCAATGGGGTAGGGTGCCGCACCACCGCGGTGAAAAAAACCCGTCACATCGTCATCATTGATTGATTGTTGTTGTTGTTGGCACTGTAATTACGGAGACCACACAATTGGCCTCCCTGCACGAGTCCCACCGTCACAACACGCACGTACCCAACCACATTTCACCCGGATCTTAGAGACATGGCCTCAGACCTCTTTCTACAAAGTCGGTTTAATACTAAGTCAGACAAGTTGCAGCTAAACCTCACAGAGACAGTTTTATTTCAAAATATTGGGACATATATGCAGATGTCAGTCCACTACCTTCCATTATGCTCGGCATCACGAGAAAGCCTCCCGCTTCCGTACTTGAGTCTATGTACAAATTGTGTAATCTCGATAGCATATATTATACACGGACAAAGAACATCCAGGCAGTATATGATTCTCTTACAGTGGACACGAGGACAACAGTTCCGACCACAACGTACCAGCAAACATACAAGACGTCTCTCCTGACGTGTCGGACGTAGAAACACGCGGCATATTAATCAGCAGTCCCCTAGTATGTACTGCTATGTTTGAGGGAATCTTCGATTACCATGAACTCGTTACGCGCGGTCATCGGTGATTATTTTCACCGACGGATGCCCTACTGGCACATTCTGCAACGGCGGAAAGCGTCGGCGGGGTCACAGCACGGTCAAACGTTCGACAGACCTGATTGTTCATCGCCGTGAAACGAGGGGACGGAGCGCCGCAAGAACGGTGCTATTTGCTGCGCCTTTCGCCGCTTCCGCATGTGCGAATAGGGCCCTAATTCCTCGAATCTGCCAGTGCCTGACAGTACGATGTGGTAAGCGGCACAAACACTATTTATTTCCGGCAGAGGAACGTATGTCTGACGATGGAATTCCTCGAGGTCTGCCCTCAGAAATAAATCAGTTAGAAGATTAAATTAAGCATTTTTTTAAATATATATCGCGTATATGGCAAAGTGTTTTTTGTAGGTAGCACACACCTGACGGCACATACACACACGTTTTTCTTTCCTTTTCTTTTTCTTTTTGAACGACCCGCATACGCAGCTCTATAATGCAGTCCAGGACCGGAAAAAAGTACTAAGACGACACGTCATCAGGAGACTATATAAAACATTGTGGCACGTCATAGCTTTGTGGCACGTCATGAAGGCTACAATCTGACCGCGCGGTTGTGGTTCGTTAGCTACAGTTCATAAACACTAGACAATTCTAGAAGGACACTGACATATACGCGTTGTGGAAATAACCTGCAAGCTATCTGTATTAGAAAGGTCTCTATGACGTTAAGACGAAGCTACCTTTTTTAAAACTAATACGATTAAGCTCGAGAGGGAAGGAATATGACGGATCAATTTCTATGAAGCCTGCATCCCAACAAAGTGGACACGAACAAGTCTTTTGTGTTCTGTTTGTCTGTTTTGACAATGGACGAAACAGCGGGACGTGCTCGATGTGTTAGAATGGCGATATACGACGCCTGTTGCTCAGAGTTGCGCAGTATTCAGAGGATTTCAGAGCGTTACTATTTTTTGCCACAAGTGACACGGGACCATCAGCCGGTGCAGCTCTGTAAAGAAATCTCAACGGGGCGAGTCTTCAACTCGGCTTTAAGACTATCGAAAATCTCGATCCTGTTTCAGCTAACGATAGTATTTTTTGCCATTTGTGTGTGGCTTGACTGTCTTTCTTAGCCAAAGGCAGAGCATCAAACAGAATCGAAAACCGGAACGAACCGCTATTTTTTGCCGGAACCGAACCGAAAAGGCCGCTACCATCTTGGTGCTGAATCGGAACCGAACCTATTTGAAAATTTCGGTTACCGTTTCAAAACCCCACTCTTAAAAATGAACTTCACCGCATAGCACGCTCCTAGCCAACCATAATCTCGAATGATATCGTTACCTGCCCTGATTTGTTGAAAACGGGGGGCGTACGCCTTTCTTGTGACACTTATGCTGTTCATAATTGTCACAAAAAAGGCGTACGCCTCCCGTTTTCAACAAATCCCGGCAGCTAACGATATCATTCGAGATCATGGTTGGCTAGGAGCGTGCTATGCGGTGAAGTTCATTTCTAAGAGTCCGGTTTCAAACCACCGAGAGTTCGAGATTGGCCGTTTTTCATCCTACCTACCTTAATCGCCCCCAACCTGTTCCAAAAGTGACTGGTTCATGCGACATTTTTTGCAACCCGAGTCTTCAATACAAGTGGAAATGCATAGCTGGACGCCCGCATCGATGAAGACAACGTCGGACAACCGCGCTCTATAGTTTCGTTTTCCTGTGGACTAGCGTTCCTGTCACAGCTTTGCGGCCAGCTAGGACATGCGAAGAGAAATAATGCTTTCGGAACTTTCGTGCCGTTTATTTTAGGGCATATACCTTGTGCAATGAACCGGTTCGGAACCGATATGTGTGCTCTCCTAGAGCTGAACCCAAACCGAACCATTATGCTTGGACCCGAACCGAACGGGAAAAAAATTCGATTTGATGCTCTGGCCACAGGCTTCTTACTTCGTTGCCGCGTTGCTTTTGTGCCGAGGAGAAATATATTAGAACATTCTTCGAACCAAAGTTCATCAGCATGTTCTCCTGAACAGTGCAAGTACAGCTTCCTCCAGGGCCAACCTGGCCGTAGGCGTTACCACGAAGGTTCTTGTGGGGCCGCTCAGCACAGTTACGGACAATGTTGTTCTTTCTACGCGCCATACACAGTATACGTAAGCTCCCATCCCTGACCCCGGAAAGTCAAGCTGAGGGCTGATCAGAGATGTTTCTCCCAGTAAGATTTTTCGCCCCAACCCGGATCTGGTGTCCTCTATGACATCAGTATGCCCTCTATGTCCTCTTGACGTCCTTGCTGACGTCATCATTCTGATGATGGGACCCAAAACGTTAACTGTATTTTGTTATGTTTGTTGAAAGCCGGTGCGTTTCAAACTATTAAAGTTGCTGACGCCAATCAAAAGAAGCCCGTTTCTGCCGATTATTCGCTCTCTTTATGCCACGGAGTGCTCTGCTTACAGATGTGGCTTACATCGGTGTGATGCGTCTAACGTTATCATTCTAAAGGAAAGTAGCACGACGGATACATTGTGAAATGAAAACAGCATAGCGGATTCGTCGCAGAAAAACACAAGTGGCTACAAATATTCACTATTGCACATTATTTGTCGGCCTATAGGATCTGTACAAAGCTACTACACCGAGCTGAAAGGAAACTAACTAGCCCGAAAACGGTGTCGTAGGAATACAGTCCTTCACGTGTTTTCTTCCCTTCGATTATTAGACTAGCTCCATCTCTCGCACTCTGTCGTTTCCATTATTATCTCTCATTGTCGACCCCTGCGACAGACTAATACCCCTGGCACACGGCCAGCCTCCAATTATCATTCAAATCAATGGCCATGGTACATACGCGTAGCGCCACCTAGTGCGTTGCGTGTCATCTTCTCGAAGAGCATTAGATCCAATGCTCCTTGACAGGTTGACACATTATACGATTGGTGGCGCTCCGCGCGTGTTCGATGTCCATTGGTTTCAAAGGCCTTCGGTTCCAATGATCATTGAAGACTGCACGTGCGACAGCGGTGTAAAAAAAAGACAGCATTTGGACATCATTGGTTGCACGCGAACGATTCTTTTGACCGCGTATGTTTTTCTCGGACAGGTTCAAGAGGTATGTGATCTGTGATTGCCAGCAAACGCTGTGTTCCAAGTAAGCTAAACTTGAGTTTTGTGGGTACATTCTGTTCACAATACTAGCAGGGTTGAGAATACCTGGAGGCTCCATGAGAGGACAAGCTAATCTCCGACGCCTGAATGTACTGCAGTGCAGGGCAGAAACGAATATACCATGACTTCTGAAGGCTTACTCCCTAACCTGCCCACGATAGATCTACACAGATAAGATGTGGGGAAAATGGCAGCAATATCTATGTGGGTGTTGCCTGGACAGCGTTTTCATACAGGAATAACAAACGTAAGAACACACTCTGGCTTCTTCATGGCAGTGATAGCTTTGCTGCTAGAGGTGCACAAGTTTTCTGGCAACTTTGTGCATTGTTTGCGCAACAATTCAGCAAAGATGAACCACGTCCACTTCCTGGCCACCACTAAATGCACAAGGAGACTCCCGTAATTCTCGGAAGTGTGTAAAAGTGTGCTTGCACCTATATCGCTGCCTCGAGTCATTATTTTCTAATACCCCTGTCACACGGGCATTTCGATCCTTCTCGAATCCGATCTGCATCGAACTTCCCGAGCACGCTCGAGTTTTGACGCTGCTACACGGCCACTTTCAATGCGCATTGAATGGTTGACTTGTGCAAATGAATAAACGGGACTCATTAATTTCGCGTTTCCTATATAACAGCGATATTAGTGGTAATTTATCGTATACCGATGTAAGCATCATTTGTAGCTTCGCGCGCATGTCCGTCCTAAGTTATGACAGTTCACCGGGGTCGAGGATGCAAATGGCGGCCGTCGAGCAGTCTTGAAATTCTCAATCCTGTTATGGGAACTGTCTTGAGTCAAGCAGGATCAAAGTTCAATCCTGCTTGGAAGCGGCCGTGTAGCACCATCCGATCCGCATTGGGTTCAAGCAGGTTCGGTCGAGCAGGATCGAAAATGCCCGTGTGACAGGGGTATAAGAAACGCTGCTGCTCTTATGGGATGATCGCCAATAGACGAGTTCAGAAAACCCCAGTGCTCTTTGCGCACGCATTGCGTCCTGGGCGCTTGCTGAGCGGGGGAACGAAGAATATAATCCGTCACATTTCGCTTTCGCTGACCTTGACACGTCGTGGACAATGGACCGGTATGGAAGAAATCGGTCCAGTTTGGAGGCCACCCGTTTCTTTCGTATTAGTAAACTCCCACAGTTCAATGCGACGCTAAGCACTCTGGGATTTTCTGAACTCGTCTATTGAAAGATCCAGACACCAGTATGGCTGCTGTAACGCGACATGTACGTGGCGTGCACATTACAAAACTTCATCGGAGCAATCTTCGGCTGGTCGAAAGTAAATATCACTGTAGCCTACCCCTTGTCATTTGCAGGAAATGCAATTGCCTCGTTTTAGAACTTATCAACGCTAATCACACAGCACTTGAACATCTCGTAGACCACAATCATGTCGTTTGGCATGCATTGGAGATGATAACACATGTACTATGCATAAAGTGAAACTTGGCATGCATCAGAAACACGGCCTGTTCGATCGTTGTGAGATAGCGAGAAACTGGTATCAGCACTGCACTGGTCGTATTGCAATATGTAGCACTGGCTTGGAGCTTCAGGCTTGTACTTCTTCAGACTTCTCGAAGTGCACACAGCCTTGTTGCCAAATCCAACCATTTCTGTCATAAAGCATTGCGCAGGTGCGCAAGTAAACATGGCCTTCGGAAGCTGCCAAAGACCTTGAAGTTGCCTGATTCCTAGTTCGCATTCCACAGTGGCCAAGACGGATGCCTTTCACGTAAAAGATTTGCATCAGATGTAAGCGTTGTTGTTAACTATGATTAGCACTTCACTACACGTAAGCAGATGTACTCTACGGTTGCACATTAGTTCAATGCTGTTCAGATACGAGAAACGAATGCAGAGCATTGCAAGGTGAAGATGGACACACAAAGTCATATTGGACGAACTTGCGAAAGTCACGGCGAACGAATCATGACGAAATATTTGAATGTCCGCGCTGAGTACTATGATTTGCTCCTCATATGTAGAGCTGCCAGATGGACATGGGTTGTCTGTACAGTCCAGGAGCTCCTTGTTCTCTGCCACCAAAGACGTAAAGGCAGAGCTGCCAATGGTGCTGTTCAATCTTTGCCCTGTTCGGACTCATGGTCTGCGGCCATTTCCCACGCACGGGGGTTCCTTGGCAGCTTTCCTCCTTGATCGACTGGATAGCCATGCGAGGATGACTGACGCCTCGCGCTGCAGCCGGCGTCCTCTGAGACACCCTGTCCCAAGACCTTGCCCTCTCTTTCATGACTTGTATCCCTGGTTGGGCTGCAGCGCTGTAGAATGTCTTGAGTTCCAGTGCACCTCCAGCGGCATAGGACACCGGTCGTGATCGAGGGCCATTTCCCGACAGGAAGTTGACGATGTCTCTTTGAAGCTCTGGGTCGTCCTCGGCGAATGAGTAGTAGCCTGAGCAGTGGGACACGCTGTGTGGTAGGTCCATGATGGGTGTCGCTGTTTGGGAAGTGAGCTCCGATAGGGTGGAGTAAGAGGTATAGCGGCTGGTGAAACGTCCCCCACGCGGTTCCTCAGCGTCGTCGCTCCGGGACAGGTCGATGAGGAGGTCGCGCCGGTCGTTCGCCTGCTGTGTCGTGTCAGACTGGGGATACGTGTTGTTATCCTGCGCGTTCTCGCAGGGACTATGGGCCGTGTCAGCGTCGGACGAGGAAGTCGGAGAGCAGCAGCAACTTGTGCTAGGGTTTGTGGCGCCTGCAGGGGTGGCTTGGGTAGGAAGGAATACAGACAGGATAGTGATCAGGAGAAGGAAAGGAGAAGGAAAGGCGAAAAAAAGAGAACACCATTTATACAGTGCTCGGCAGGGTAGCAAACTATACGTGTTAAATGTGTAGTGTAGGTAGGGTACCGTGGAGAACACTGAGCACGCGCTGGTCACTTGCCGATGCTTCGACTCTTGTCGGTGAACACTGAAGAAACTTGACAACCGACCTTTTAGTGTTGAGAAGGTAATGGGGAGCTGCCCAAGGCAGCACCAGCAACCTGCGCTGTGTACACTGACGAACTACCTCAAGGTCATACGTGCTGAAATAATCTTTTGAATCATTCAGTGCTTTCGCACGTCAAGCGTCCTGGAACAGCTGGTTGCACCAGTGCGACCTACGTTTCAATTTTTTTCGTTCTATTTCTATTCTATCCTATTCTATGTAGGTGGTTTTTTTTTTTCTTTTTTGCGTGTCAGGTCATCCATCAGAGGTGTGACATTTGAGTTTCTGGTTTTCATTCTGGCATCTGCATCGGAGGCTTGCGAGCTGTAAGGTTATGAATGACTATCTGAACAGTGCACTTCATAATGTATGCAAAATCATGCCAGTTGGAAATTTCATCATAGCAAAAAGCAGATGGGATTTCGGGAACATGTCACAATTCAGGCAGTGTTTCAGGTTTCTCATCGTGCTGCACTGGTCTCATCAAAGCCCCGATATGTAATCGACAGAGTCAGGATGTCAAAAGTGTCTGTTTGGCTTTTTCGATGACTGCCATACTTCTACTGTTCACGTTCTAAGGCATTGAGCCATGTGTTGTGTTTGTCTGTCTCTGTGTTCCACGCTCAGAACAGTCACTTTCTACCATGTTTCAGTCTTAAATGTGGAAATGTGTATCCCCTCCCTCAGCTCTCTGCCCTGAGACACATGCATGAAGGCAATGGTATACTGGATGACTGAATTTCGACAATTTACATTATTTCCCCGCATACCTAGCGCACGTTCTCGCGAAAAACATGGCGCTCTGGGCGCTAGTTATGGTAACATCCGAAGGCAAAAATCAAAGTACAGTCGACCCCTGTTTATCCGGACTTGACCGTTCCCAGCGAAAACGCCCGGATAGCGGGGTATCCGGATAAGTGAAACACGATATTTTGAGCTGTCCACGAGGGCCGTATTTATTTCGTAATGCACATAAAACTGTCCATACTCAGTTGTGCTAGATTACTAAGGCACCGAGCTCTCCTAAGCTCTTGGTTCTGGCACTAACTTCAGGAACATTACCTTTTGCTCAAAAACCACCAAAGCAGCTCTGACTGCATTTCGGCCCTCTTGGGGTGTCACCGCACGTGCTTTTTCAGTGTCGTCATCTGACTTACGGCTGTCATCATTCCAAACAACAATTTCAAAGACGTCTTCATGAGAAATGATGGCCGTTTCATCATAGCCGTCCACATCGAGGCACTTGAAATCTGCTGGCGGACTTTTTGACTGACTTTCGAACTGAAGGTCCTTCCTTCCTCTGCAGCTTCACTCTACTGGTCTGGTCATCACCCCGCATGGGTACAATGGGAAAGAGGGAAACAGAGTAGTTCACTCTACCATCAAGGTTGTCGCCCCAGCTGGCGAAAATGTAGGTCGCACACTGGCCCTAACTCAAGACTGTATAAGTGAGGCAGGTCGTTGGTTACTTTCCTATAGCGGTTTTTGGAAATTCTTGTCCTGACCCGGGAGCTCGAGCCTGGATAATTGAAGCTAAAATGATTGGACTGAAATCTGTCCCACAATTTTTGTCCGGATAGCGCGGGATCCGGGTAAGTGAAGCCCAGATACACGGGGCTCGCGACTTTACTTACAACTCCCGTGGAGCAATTCCAAAACATTCAGGTCGTCTTTCCGAGAACCGCGAGTAATTACGCGAGTAAATACGGTACTAACGATCGACCCAACTGAGACGCTACCGCAGGAAGACGGCGACAGATACGAGCACAGCGCTTTCGTAGCCATACCAGAAGCGAAGTTGAGACTCCTGGAAGCGGTGATCCTCCTGGACCGGTGATTGTGTGGCGGGGGGCTCAGCCTCTCGGGCAGGATCGAAGGGAAGTTCTTGGGAAGGATTTCCGACAAAGGCCGGATGGACACGATGCGGTGCTGCGGCGTCGAAGACTCGGAGTCGGACGGCTCGAGGACAGCCTCCGAGCTTTGCGACTTCTGGAGCGAGGCTGGCGGAAGCCTCGGGGACTCCTCGAGCAGCTTGCGCAGCTCGTCCGTTCGGTCAGCGGACATAGCGCCGCCGCCGCTGCTGGCGATGCCGTAGTTCCCGCTAGAGATGGAGCGTACGAGGCGGCTGCTTGACAGCTTCTCCTTCAGGGATCTATTCGACAGAGACAACAGCAGGAACAAGGATTAAAGGAGCACTATACATGGGTACACAAAGTGCATCTTTCTCTCTCTCTCCGTTGTTATTACTTTTTAATGCACTTTTGTACGTTGCCAACGGCGAAGGCTTTTCCAAAGCCACTGGCGCAAAAAAAGTATGTAGTCCTTCCAAACTTACACGGTATTCATTGCACTCTTTCGGGCTCATGCCCCGCCCTTGCCGGGAATAGCGAATCGTTATGTTGACGTCACGCGCGATCAACCAGTCTAAATATGGGATGCGTATACACTAATTCGTTGTAGTATCGGGAAGTGTGATAAATTCTAAGCATTTTTCCACACAAAATCCTCGAGACAGCCCGTTGAAACAGTACCAAACGCCCACAATGTCTCTCTTGCAGTGTGTTTTCGGCGCTGTATTGGTCCGCGAGTGCACCGAGATGTTCCCAGAACCTATACTCCACGCACGCCGCTGCTTGACTCAACAGGGCCCATCATTGGCTAGGGGCAACGCCACCTAGACACAGAAGGCCTGCTTATTGCCTCGTCTCCCTCCTTCGCTACGTGGACATATAAAGTCAGAAATCGTCTGCTACTGCGAATCGCCGTTCTGCGAATTAAAGAACTCGCAAATGATTGCAGCTAACTTGGAACCTGTACACCTGAGTCTGTAGACAAAAAGTGCGACACGCCTTCCAGAAAATCAGTTTTGAGAAAGATATGGGACCGTTTTGCGCCCAGTATTTTAAAGTTTTCCCGTTTAATACCCGGGGACGTTCAATCACTACTCGCAGACGACGGTGGTTCGTCTCCATGGCAACGACAGCTGAAAGCTCGTTTGTGATTAGCTACCGCCGTTGAAAACACGATAGTGATTGGTTGGATCTTGCGTGTTACGTCACGTCGGCAAGTAAGCAGGCTTTCTCTATCTAGGAGGTTTTTGGTCTGAAATGTCCTCGACTTCCTGTACTTGGAAAATGCAGTGTTGGCACCGTTACTGCACGTACGAGATTCGTGACGTAGCTGCTCTCCAAGAAGGAAGGAGAGAGTCACGCGGATTAAATGCTTTTTCAGTGTCACGTGGTTTCTTGACGGCTTCAGGACTGTCAGTGGCATCCTCGAACTCAGCGTACTTGTAGTAGTAAGCAAAAACATACAGCAAATTGCAACTGTTCCTCTACAAGCCCATGTAATTTCACGGCGGTAGTTTTAGTCTAGGCATGACGGGAGACTGCGTTTTCCAAGTTGTTTATTCTCGACCACTCTCGACACCGCGTCTACGGTTAATAAACGATGCGGTTATTCTAAACTTTTTAGGAACATATTTGTCAATCCCAGCGTACTTCCTCGAGGCTGTTAGCGTCGCCTGTGGTCAAACCAACCTTTCAATGCGCATTGAGTTGAACTGTGTAACTGCATGGCGCACCGAACGCTCTTGAGAAACTCGATGCGGATCGGATTCAATCCGCGTTGAAACTGCCGTGTGATAGAGGAATAATATATTCGTCACTATCTTTTATAACGAGCATAGAAAGTGGGTCCCCCTGGTGAGACTGGCCACCACGTACGCCTGCTGCGCGTTGTAGATATTTCCTCTCAGAGTAAAGACCATATGGTACTCGTTTTGGCAAGACGTTTTTCAATGAAGATAGAATGACGATGGCCAAGGAGAAGAGTAGGCTTCAGGACGAAAGAGTAGAAGAGAATGCGATTATCGGCCCCCGTTCAGCCAGGTTTTGTCCCTAGCGATGCTAAGACGACGACAGTGGGAACACCATCTTCCCATCCCGGCGCCCGCATATAGGGATGGGTAGTTTAAAGGGAGTCTTCGAAGAGATTCGGAAAAAAAAAAAGAACTGGTGAGCATCATACCGAACACGAACGCCTCTGGCAACATTGCCCCCGAAGGTGAATTTCCGTCTCCTAGCCACATTACTGAATGATGGCAGTTGAAGTAAAGGCACCAGCAGAGGGATTCGAACCCACACTCTCTGCGTGCGTTTGTCCGCCTCCCATTCGTCTTGTCTGCGTCTTTAGCCTATAGGATGTCGTCTGACACACATGTGACTTTTTATGGCTACCGGTGGCTCCCTATGCGGCTCATGCTGGCATATATCTACGGTCGCGCCGAAAGCAGAGTCGTGATTGGCGGACTCTTGATTGTTACGTCACGTTGCGCGAGCGATCAGGCTTTGCCTCTAGATAGTGTTGACTGTGCGGACAGTCTACATAGCACGGAGGTCAGCTGCAGCAAGTGACGGTGGCATCACAACGGCGAACGCACTGGCTCTAAAATTTAATCACAAATAATTGGCTTAGCAATTTAACTGAAACATTTCGCACGGTGACCCCGACTATTATCATAGGGCACGTGACAGCCTTCTTTTAGCTTTCCTTTCGGGTCCGGACTGCCCCGCTTTAATGTTCCCAATCTAACTCTACTCTACCCATTTCACTCCCCCCCCCCCCCCCACTCAAGCTGCATTCATCGAAAGTTCATTAACCCCCCGCAGCTTCTTCATCCCCATCCGTCCACTTCCGTTAGATTAAAATTTGTAATAAAAAAAAAACAGAGCGAAAGTGAAAAGCCGCTCGTCCAATAAGATGCCGAAAGGAGCGCCGAGTCACCACCACGCCCATACCCCAGTGTTCTCCCAAAACAATGGGGAAACCAATCCACCCCATCCATGAGGTTCGTTTTCCCAGCGTTAATTACACTGGCCGTAGCATAAACACGGTTCTCTACCGCGTCCCCCCTAATTGTAGCACGCCACTACTGAGTGCGTCGGCGGAGAAGCAAATTTTTCCGGCTGCCAGCAGATGGTGGGTGCGTTTCATGATGGGAATAGGTATGGAACGTGCCCGTTAGCTTTCACATATTATATCGTGCGTGGAACGATAGGGTGGGTGGAGGGGGAATTTCTGGCATGGCTGTTCGGAAGCTGCACCGGCTGGAACATGTACAGACTAGTTCTCCTGATACAGTGGCGGATCCAGGGGGGGGGGGGGGGGGACGATCACCCCCCGAATGTCAGTCTATACATTGGATTTCCTTCTCTCTTCCCGTCCTACGCGCTTTGACAAAGAGGGTGCCCTCCCCCCCAAAAAACGACGGTCTCAATCCGCCCCTGTCCTGATATAAAAATACCAGTGATGGCCAGTTGTGAACTACATGTAGCTAAACTACTAGTTATACTACCTGATTGCAGTTAAAAAGTAGTTATCAACTACTTGCAGAAATATAGTGGCAACTACTAGTTAAACTACTTTATCGAGTAGTTAACTACAGCAGTTAGATTACTGCAGACTCAACTACTTTCGAGCTTTACGGCACAATTGTGTTCCCGACTGTTACCTTGAGCTACTTGTTTGATGAGAACGGAGGTGCAGAGCAATATTGTGCCGTGCATGTGTACTAAATCTTCACTTTTATCACTGCTTGTGATTCATATTTAGGGGTCCAAGAACACTACATGGGATTAGTGTTGATGCACAACGTTAAGTAGTTATAGATGTAGTTAAACTACATTGCAGTAGTTAAAGAAGTAGTTTTAACTACTCCCCTGAAAAGTAGTTGAACTACTAGTTAAACTACTCCATCGCGGAGTAGTTAGTAGTTATAGTTAAACTACTGTAGAAGTAGTTAGTGGCCATCACTGGAAAATGCCTATGTGTGCGATCGGGCTAATTCTGCTACGAATGATTACTGGCACAGATTCCAACTGCTGCTTTACGTATCAAAAAGCAGATAAATAAGTGGGTGAGCGCATAGGCGGGATAGGTGACGTCAGCTGTATAGTGGAGACTTTCCCGAGATCGCATCGGCGTCGTCGGCATTCGCATGTCCGCACAAAGGTCTTATCGCATGTGCGCTCAGCGCTGGGAGTAAAGGAGTAGAGTCCCGCCAGTTTACAACCGCTATCGATGGAAAGTGAGATAAAAACCAAAGTACGTCAGTTTTACAGCGTCAGCTGTGCCGTGCAGCTTCCCACAGGGCTCGTGGTGCGTTTATGCTACTTCTCGCCTCGCACCGCGCCGGAACGCACTTTATAGGGCGAAACGCATTGGACGTTTTCTTAGCGTCAAAACGTCGCGCGTACGCCATGGCCTTGCACACGTGGCGAAGAAACGCCAGCGAGGCGACCACCCGAAACGCATGGGACGCGTACGGAGCGAGTGACGCGCGCCACTGTTGCTATATTAGTCGACCACAAATATCTGTTAGAACGTGCAGATGCTCTTCTTTCCTGTTGTTCCTGCGTTCCTTCATTCCAGATACCATTAAAATGTTCACGTAAATTTAGTGTGATGAATAATGTCCCAAACATTTATGCGAGCTGCTCATACGCCACCTTGTCTGCCGCATGACGGCCATGGTTCTGTCAACTTCTCGGAAAACGCGCCTGGACACCCGCGAATATCTGTAGCCGACAGACTCCAGCGTACGCCCTCCGCGCGCGTTGAAAAACTGGTTTTTACGAGGTCACACGCACGCCGAGCGCGCGTGCGTCCTGAAAACGTCGGAAAAACGCTCCATGCGTTTAGCCCTTATCGCGTAACGCACTTTATCCGCGACTTTATCGCGTATGTACTCGCGCCCTACCGCACGCACAAGCTTCTCGATCGTCGTCGGGGACTTCAACGTGAACGTGTCACTGGCCAAGAACACCACTTTCCTAAGTGATATGTCCGAACAACTGGACCTTACGGTGTGCACCGACATCCCCTAACCTACAACTAGACACGGCTCATGCATAGACTTGGTGTTCCAGAACAGCCCATTCGTTTAGGACACCGCTCACCTCACCAACCGTTTCAGCGACCACAAATCAATACTCATCGCGCTTAAATAAATTTGTCTACACACTTTCCTCCGGCCTCATTTCACCACACGCACAGCTGACGCTGAATATTACGTTACACGAGTCGTACCCGTCCTGTAGATTTTTTATCTTCTATAACGAAGAAATGTAGCTTTTCGATGTAATTGTACAAACGTCCACAACCAGCTCGCCCCACTACCTGAATAAAGTTAGCAACACTAAACAATTATGAGTTGTGACGATCACAGTCAGCTAGCTACAATTCCAGACGCCTACATTTCGTAGGCGAGACAAAGTACCAGTACCAGAGGGACTTACGGCTTCGTGATTTAGGCTGTCAGGAAAACAACGAGGCGTGCAACCTGGAACCTGGATTGAAGGTCCCGTGAAGGTAGACGGCAGGGTGGGCACAGTAGAAGAGGAACAGTCTCTATTCTAATGGGGAGGGGATATACATTTATTCAAAGGAAAGGTCTGCAAGACCTACTCGAATGCCATCTAAAAGACATATTGATTTAGGCAAAAGCCTCAGTTTCCGCTGATGTTTCGAATAGAGTGTGTTCCTCTTCTAGGGCACCCACTCTGTGGTCTACCTTCACCGGATCTTCAATGTGTCTTCGACATGACATGACATGACATGAGCATGTCCTCGACATCGTTCAGACATCGTTGGTTCAAACATCGTTATTTTGCTCGTGACCGTGACGCAGCGTCATGGCGTCCAGGAACCAGAAGGCCTACCTGAGATTGACTTGCGAAGTGTGATGGTTGTAAGCAGCAACGTAGGCATCGTCATCGTCATCGTCGGAACCCGTTCTTTTGCTGCACAGCCGTGACACCGGATGGACCTTGAAGCGAAATGGACGTCTCTGCGTTCCATTGAGAACCATAGAGGTGGACTTGACCGGAAGACGCCCCTGATGCTGGCGACGGACAACTGGTAGGTCGCTGTATTTCCCGCTAACATCAGCAGCGGCAGGTGGCGCCACGCGGTCAGCCCAAGTGGGAAGGCTAGGGTTCACCAGGGCAACGTGGCGGCAACGTGGGTTCGGCAGGGCGCCCTCAGTATGGATACGTTCCCAGGTCTCCGTAGCTGGGAGAGAAGGCGGTGATCAGTTCTATGAGTGTAAACGAAAGACTACATGGTAGTTATCGTGGCTCAATGAGGGACCAAACACGATTCGCGTATCATCGTATATTTATTTCGCTTATGTTCATATCTCGTTATCAGTAATCACTCGTATCGCGTTAATTACCCAAGACTTGCTCTGTGAAAGTGCTCGTAAAGTCCTGATACGCGAGAAGTGTCAACCGTACGACGAAAGCTCTTTTCAGCGATTATCAGCAATTGCTTTTTGGACGTCTTGTGAAAGTCTCTTAGATTATGCGTCGAAATACTGGTCCTGTTATTCTCGCAATGATCTCCTCCAGGGCAAGACGTAACAATTTACTGAACGTTTGGCTTATCCCATAGTGTCGACGGGCCACAGAACGAGGTCGCGCTTGTCGGCCAGCGTGGGAATGTATAGGAAGGTCGTGTAGTGATCATCAGCTCTTTAAAATGTGTGCTTTCTAAAAACCGTCCGCGTCTATCGCAGAAAATCGTAATCTCGCAATAGAATCGCGTAAAAATCGTAAAAAGCGTCTTTGTTGTCCTCTAGGTGTCATATCCTTTGAACTAAGGCAACGCAACATAAGACACACAACGCACAGCGACTCCTTTGATTCGGCAGGACATACATAATTCTTGGCTGTAATACGCCCTTCAAAGAAGAGGCCGTCTAATTCAAGGAACTACATCATCGGCAAAGGGGGGGCTACCTTCATAGCTAGTTCTTCTGCTTGATGACAATACACAGACATCATCGGACCATCCTATTAGAGCCCTGCACCATCCGCGGATATCCGCAAGATGCCTGCGGATTCGGATGAAAATTCAGAACTTTCTGCGGTGTGCGGATCGGATGCGGATGGCGCGAGGTCGGATGCGGATCGGATGCGGATACGAAGGCAGCGGATCGGATGCGGATATACCGCGTGCTGTAATTTTTCCACCAGCAATTTATTTGTATTGCGCTGCGACAGCGAGCGAATGCTCGGGTTCACCTTTGACCATGCACGGCCAAGACGGGAGAGAAGGCATTCTGGCGTCTCGAACCGCGCTAGCACCGACGAGGTAGCGTTCCACGCGTTACAGAAGGCTCTCCGTAACGCGTTTGTTGAAATGTTTACCTTTGCTTGACGTCGTGAGTCGTTCCGTGACAGCATGGAGGCATCCGAAATTATACCAACATATGCTTCCGGCGGTCTTTACGCGTCCTTCGAAACGTGCGGATTTTGCGGATCGGATGCGGATGGTGCGTTTTGGTCAGCGGATCGGATGCGGATGTAAACCGTTGTGTGTGGTGCGGATGCGGTAACGGTTGCGCGGATGCGGGTCGGATGCGGATGCCAAAAAACTCATCCGCGCAGGGCTCTACATCCTATACACCCTACAGTTGGCAATACAAACAGAAAGCACGGAAGCAGACGTACCGAAGTGGTACCTCCAGAGTTCGTTGTTGGCGCTTCCTCCTCTCTCGCCCCCAAAGAAGTACATAGAACCTTGCGCCTGAACAGCAGCGTGGCTGTGCAACTCCAGGGGTCCTCCTTTTTGGCACTTGACACGATGCCACTGGTTAGTAGCTGAAATATCCGTGCGATTGAGACTCACGTAAATCCACAAATACAGTCAGAACAAGACCCCATATAATGCTATGGCATAAATATCTCGTCAAATCCAAGGAATCCTTCGCGACCTTGGTTTAAAATGCGAGTCTCTGGTGCTGTTAATGCACCAAGCTTGAAACCGCACAAATAAATATGCACGGTAAATATACATCTCGTCGTCGTCGTCGTCGCTGATTTGATTGGGATACTCTATAGAAATCGTAAGGCCAGAATCGCATCGCCAGAAAAAAAGCTCGGGGAGAGAGTGTAATGGAGGAGAGCAAATGAGTTGTACGGAGGCGGTACCTCCTCCCAGCGTCGAAGTCCGGGAGGCGCCATGATCGATTTTGTGGATTCGGCCCACAACCTACTACAACTATACTAGAGAACTGGACATCCGCAAAGCTCCCAGCACCGGGGTAGTAGTTCTGGCAATCGTCGCTTCGCTATGAGAGTTGGCGCTACCTAGCATTATTAGTTAACACGTGATTTGCCGAAACAGCGGCAACGTATGGCGGGCTGTGTTGACAACGATGAAGAGGTAAGGAAGAGATGAACTGAAGTGAAGAGAGAAGTGATGACACTAGTGACATGTCATTTCCTCTCCCCAATAATGCTATGTGGCGCTTGCAGCGGCCACTAGCGTAACTATAATGCATGACCCAGCTCTCCCATAGACGATTGCAATTTGTCCAGGTCTCTAGTATAGAGTAGGTCGTGATTCGGCCACGAGTGGAGACTGGGAGGTACCCGGGTTCAAATCCCGATGTCGGCAGTGCTGTCTGGGGTTTGTCCTGGGTTTTCCTCATACGCTTTCAGACATATGTCGGCACAGTTCCCTTAGAAGTCGGCCCGGGACGCACATTCCCCAGGGCGTCAGTCGTGATGTTGCCCACCTCGGTGAGGCCGACAACGGCGAGTCATTTCACCATCACCATCAAGTATTTGCGTATTTTAAGTATCAGTTGCGCAGTTTGTTACACCCCCAGCATAATACCCCATCATCACTGTAGATGTAACCATGTGATGAATTACATGATAACATATGATGTTTTGGTTAAAATAGTTTTTCTCAACAACTGTATAAGGCTCCTGTGCCCGCAAGGCTGCTCAATAACTTACCAGTCTGTTTATTGTCGGGTAACCCTCCGTGTGTTCTGTAGTAACTTATGAGTGTATTAGTTGTTGGGTAACTCCCCGTGTGTACTTTAGTTACTTATTAGTGTTTTAGTTGTCGGGTAACTCCCCATGTAGTGTTTTTTTTTTTAGTCTTATATTGATTTAACAATATCTTAATCACAACTAAACTGTATCTTTTAGCTGTTACTTCTTGAACTGTGCTGGGACTGTACTACAGGGCTTGCCCTCACAGTCCCGCTTTCTGTACATTTTACAATACTGACTAAATAAAGATTACGAGATTACGGATTACGATTACATCACCACCACCACAACCACCGATTTGGCCACGAGCTTCCCACGCGTGAAGACCGGGTGCATTCGGCGCCCTTGTATACAATCCAATCCAAGTCGTGCTTCCTTCCGCTGAGCTCCGAGTGCCATGCCGTGTGCGATGTATGTGTTTTGTGTGCTCTCATCGTGTGCGCTTGAATTGCGTCTTATTCCACAAGGGACGAGTACCGCACTGTCTAAACGTTGTGCTGCGTCATGCGAGAACGGCGCATGAATCTCGTAACACGCTAGGCCTACCGTATCTATCATGGCGGCTCACTTGTTGATGTCGATGAAGAAAAACATTAGGAACTTGTTGAGATGCCCCTCTTCGCTGGCTTGGTTTCTAGTTATCAGGAGAGTTCCATGGGATACTCGGACAGATTGGTTCTGGAACGCGTGCTATCAAAGAAACCTTGCGCACGCGCTATGTCCTGGTGCAAGACCGCGTTTCTGTGTATAACACAGAAACGCGATTCAAGGAATGTGCGCCGCAATTAGTGCTGCCACCCCGTGGTAGTCACAGGAACTGTGCACGTGTGGACTGCCGTTTGCAGAGTTCCTTCATTTTCCCGTGCGTGTTTTCGTTCATGTTCTCCCGCTCGGGAACCGGTGTAGAAAAGATATCGCATCGGCCTGCGCTCCACACGTGAACGACTCTGCATATCGCACGCGGAAGGAAGCAATCTTTTTCATTGATCTTTAGAACGCTGATAAGCTCATCAGATAATAACCGGGTGACTAGTTATATGGAATGTTACGTCATCATCCCTCATATGTGCTATTTAAAGACGGTGGCCACCAGTGTTCATCCCAGTGGAAAGAGCAATTTTGGCAGTCCACCCCTGTTGTGTCGTCGCTGGGAATGAGGCTAAGGAGCGCGCGGAGACTGCTGGTTCGAGAGTAACGCGACAAGGTCTACAAACAGCAGCAGCCAGAAAGAGAAAGTGCACGAAAGGGGCTTGCGTTGCTCCTTTAAAACGGCATGAAGAGCCTTACCAAAGTGGTATCTCCAGAAGTCAGCTCTCTCCTGGAGGTCCGTCATGCCACCGTACACCCACATGGCACCCTCGTACACAACACACGAATGATTGTGTCTCGCAGGGGGGATTTCTTCTGCTTGGCACACCAGCTCCCACTGTTCCGTATCTGTAAAGAACATATGTAACACAGTTACTTTACAGTGGCTCTGCAAATTGGCAAAGACTTCTGCCAAATTCTTATTCTATAGTGCGCTGGTTCTCAACCAGGGTGCCACGGGACACAGGGGTTGCGTGAACATCATGAACTCGTATTTTTGTTTAATTCCGTGTTAGTGCCGCGAAGCAACTGTGGTCATGAGCGGCGTACAGACATGGACAGATGGAGAGAGGACAGCAGGAAGGAGTGGGGAACAGGGCGGTTAGTAAGCGCCCTGGACCGACTTCAGGGGGAACTGTGCCGACATTCTTCTGGAAAGTCTTCGGAAAACCCAGGGAAAACCTCAGACAGCACAGCCGGTGACAGGATTCGAACCCGTGTCACCTCCCAGTCTCGGCGTGGAAAGCGTTCATCCTAACCACTATGCCACGGGAATGAACTCGTATTCCCGCAAGTGAAATTGGATAGCGTACCAAGGCTTGCCTTCAGCCGTCCTTGGTACCCGGTTGATTCACCTTTGGCATCGAGGTTCCCCGACATCGCGGATGAAGCTCGTCGTAGAGAGCAAAGCCAGCAGCTATCGCAGGGATTTATCTACACCGCCGTAACCCTATTCTGGTCAAAGTAATCGACCTCGATTACTTTGTGTCTCGCCAGTCATTGGTGGTTACGTGAAGAAGGCGTGTAGAACAGAAATGAATGCCACGAGCCCAAGAGTCGAGCACTTGATCCTGCACTCTTCATGCTTTATCTACTTTAGCACGAAAGATTGCAGGATCAGCAGCTCGACTATCGATTGAGGGCTCTGGGGGTAGAAGGCAATATACAGGTGATAATAACAATGCTTCAACGAGTCTAATTAGTCTGAATAATTATAGTTTCTCTGCAACTAGGTTCAAGACTGCCAGAGCCAAAGGGGAAAAAAGGTAGTTGCAGGAATCCAGGAGCAGGAATACTTTATGAATGATTGATGCGAGAGTATTCGCTGGTTCAAATCGACAAATGGAAGCAGACAATCCACGTCGTCCGTGTCCTGCTGCATGTCCCTACCGCGTCCCTACTGTCCTACTGCGTGTCACCTGAGCTGAGCTTAACCAAGCCATTCCAGCCAACAAAGACACTCAGTCAGAGTTCGCTCCATCTGACCAACTTGCCATTGGACTTGTGTGTTCCCATGTCACTTCGAGTCTGGGAGGTACCCGGGTTCGAATCCCGGTGCGGCTGTGCTGTCTGGGGTTTTTCCTGGGTTTTCGTCAGACGCTTTCAGACATATATCGGCACAGTTCCCTTAGTAGTCGGCCCAGGACGCACATTCCCCCAGGGTGTCAGTCGTGACGTTGCCCACCTCAGTGAGGCCGACAACGGCGACCGCTTTCACCACCACCACCACGACCACCACCATCTGTTTTTAGGGTGGAGAACGTCGCCCCCGGCATGGAACCGTATCGATATTACCGATATTTTAGTTACAAATACTACTGGCCGCCTCCTATAGACGCCCGGATGTAGTAGTGGTACAAAATGCATAGACACTTCACTGCACAAAAGAACATAAACAACATATAAATCGGCAAAAGAACGACATTTTTATTCCAGATTATGTTTCAGATATCGTGAGGGTATTTATCGACCTTCAGAATTCCGATATGGTGGCGCCTCTCAATGCAGGTCTTCTTCGCCTATATAGGGAATTACCTTCGGCTCCCCTACTTCCATCTTTCTGCTACAATTTCATCACCGCAAGAACCCGAAGCCACCAAAAAAAAAAAGAATCCCCCCAACAAGTCTAAGTTGTGACTCGAAGGCGTCCTTCGCTCCCCGTTTCTTCAGATCGACGAGCGCGAAATCTAATGGAAGCGAAAGCAAAGCTCTTCCCCCACCCTTATAAAAGCGCGGACAGTCCCCCCCCCCCAACCTGCCCCCGTCTTCCCTCTCAAGAACTTTCCCACCCCATCAAAAGGAGGGGGTGGGGGGGGTTCCGCATCACTTAAGTCTTCGTCAGGAGGAACAGCCAAAGAAAGAGAAGGAAGGGAGACAGACAGGGATGACACATCGTTTCGGCGCGTGTCAAGCCAAGATGTCGTCGGCGTGTATTGGGCACTTCTTTAGCACTCGGTCGGTAGCTGTCGCCCCCTCGAGGCTATTCGCAAAAGTTCCGATTCTTTCCCCTCTTGGTCACGCTTTTCTGGAAGCGACGGTTGATGATTGGAGTATTGGGTCAGGTGAGGCGGACGTTTTTTTTTTGAAGTAAAAATGTACGCTGCCGAGAGTGCTTCGTACAGAAGTAAGCGAATTTCTTTGGCTTTCTTTTCCTTTGTGCGTATATGTTCTGGTGAAGTCGAAGACGATAGGGAAGGGGGAAGTAAATTTAGCATGAAAGGTCGGGTTTGAGTTTTGATGGTGAGGAGGAGGAGGGAGGCGAGACGAGAATTTCGTTTGATGTCGGCAGAAAAACACGGTTCGATCCTCTCCTACAGCGATGACTCACAGAACTGATCTCGAATTAATCTCACGACAAAGGATTTGCGGGAGGTCTGCGTTGCCGGGATCCTTTCATGTCTGCTGATGGCGGATTCGAAATTCGAGATACTGCTCATACAAGCGTTTTTTTTTTTTTTTTTTTTTTGTTATGCGAGCCAAGCATGATTACTAACGCGGTATGAGATTATACCCAGGTTTCAATAGGCCATTTGCGAAAGTTCCAGGGAGAAGCGCGTATGCCGGGAAATGCTGTGCAAAACGACAGCGACGGCGCATGCGCCAGTCCGGCGACGACGACGATCGGAGACGATAGCAAATCGCTGTCGTTTTGCCCAGCATTTCCCGGCATGCCCTGTCAGAGCGCGCGCTGCTCCCTGGAACTTTTTCAAATGGCCTATTCCAACAGTCCCGGTGCTCTCCCTGAGTCTTTTTTTTTTATACAATTTCGTCATATCTCGGCACAGTTGTCAGCGAAGCCGGCCCAGGAGACAGCAAGCACCGTTAAAACAGTACTTCGCCGCATAAACTGTCAATACAAAAGGAACGGGATTCAAATAATACAAAAGGAACATGATTCATCGGTTGCGTCGTTCGTGATTTATGATCCATAGAAAAAAAAAACGCAATTTACCCTTTCCCTCATCCTCTCTTTCTCAAGAAGGCTGAGAATGCGGATTGGTCTGCCATTGGTCGCTTCTTGAGAAGGAGAGAGTGGAAGGGGAAAACATAAATTGCGCTTTCTTTCGCTCATAAATCACTAACCAAGCAACCGATAGAGCGCCAATCAGCTTATCAAAGTAACGCGAAATCAGACGCGGCGTATCTCATTGAACGTGCGTCACTCCTTCCAGGGCTGGCCTAATTTTTGAGAAGCATCCTTTCTGCCAAGATAAGGAGAAAGTTGTCCAGTGTGATACACTGATCAAGTAGGGCGTCCCTGTAAAGATGGCTTCTCCTCTGACATATAATCGATGTGGCGAAACCAGCTCGCCGACTGGAATTCACGCAGACAACACAACGACCATACAAGGACAATGGTCCGCACCGTCAGCAATGCACGATATGCCGGTAATGAGTAATGCTAATGCATTACATTTTGTGGAGAAGTTATGAGTACACTCTTAGAAATGAACTTCACCGCATAGCACACTCCTAGCCAACCATAATCTCGAATGATATCGTTATCTGCTCTGATTTGCTGAAAACGGGAGGCGTACGCCATTTTTGTGACAATTATGAACCGCATAAGTGTCACAGAAAAGGCGTACGCCTACCGTTTTGAACAAATCAGGGCAGGTAACGATATCATTTGACATGGTGGTTGGCTAAGAGCGTGCTATGCAGTGAAGTTCATTTTTAAGAGTGTAATGTAATGCCATTACCTTTTGGTCAGGTAAGGCGCAGGGGCATCACTCGCCGCTTGCACTCTAAAAACTGAACTTCACCGCATAGCACGCTCTGTGCCAACCATTGCCACGAATGATAGGGTTATCGCTTCTGATTCGAGGAGAGAGGGAGGCGTACGCCTTTTTGTAGTCGATTTGGATATATGATAATTGACACAAAAAGGCGTACGCCTCTCTCTCTCCTCGAATCAGAAGCGATAACCCAATCATTCGTGGCAATGGTTGGCGCAGAGCGTGCTATGCGGTGAAGTTCAGTTTTCAGAGTGTGGGTTGAAAATTCATGCGTTGTCTAAAATCCATCAGTTACGAATTGTGCCTGGTGGAGGCCACGAAAATCCCCACGTTTGTTTCGCCCAGACACCTTTGTCACCGACCACGTGACTAAGAAGGAACACTCTTAGAAAGGGTGGAGCAGTTACACTTTCTAGGAGGTAATAGTTGTCGCATAAGTTGTGCCAAAAAGGTTGCAAAGTTCTACCTGCTACTTACGAATGACAGGGTTACCGCTTCTGATTCGGTGAGCGAGGAGGACGTACGCATTTTTGTAGCAATTTGGACACATGATAATTGCTTTTACCACCCTTTTAAGCCTTTTATCAGTCGCTATGTCGACCTACACTCTTAAAAATGAACTTCACCGCATGACACGCTCCTAGCCAACCGTGATCTCGAATGATATCGTTATCTGCCCTGATTTACCGAAAACGGTAGGCGTACGCCTTTTTTGTGACACTTATGCTGTTCATAATTGTCACAAAAAGGCGTACGCCTCCCGTTTTCAACAAATCAGGGCAGATAACGATATCATTCGAGATGATGGTTGGCTAGAAGCGTGCTATGCGGTGAAGTTCATTTTTAAGAGTGTAGGTGGCAACCATGGAAGTTACCATCTTTTCGCAACCTTCTTTCTTAGAGTGGAGAGTTTCTTAGGAATCGGTGTTGAATGGACTCTCTCTTAAGACAGAGTCCAATTCAACATCAATTCCTTCTACGATGCAATTAATCTTATCCGTGATTGCTCATACTGGTCACCTCCCTACGAAATCGTAGCGGTTTTGCCGATATTATAATTACTATGAAAGCGAAAGATTAATTATGCCTCTTTACAGTACAGTCCGCATGCAGACTGCTAGAGACTTCTGTGAAAATGGAATGCCAAAGTAATGTCGCTACTTGACGAAATCAATGGCATTAGTAATGTATTACTAAGCTAAATACGAGAAAGTATGTAGCAATGCGATGCTTTACTTTGCTAAAATGTAATGGGTAATGGTAACTTAAATCTAGCCTGCCTAGGTTAAATGTGGTTGTTTCCGATCGTAACTTTGTCGCCACACTAGTACTGGAAAGCTGATGAAGAACGCGTCGCCAAAAGGTCACGTGAAACGTGATGACTTTCTCTGTACTGTGTATAGGTACATTACACTTTCTGAAGCTCGCATGTGTCATTTCGTTGGTGATAACTTTCTTGCTAGTTGAGGCGCTTGCAACAGGAATGCATTAAAGCGATACTTCGGAACGACCGGTGAAAAAATTGCTGCACATCGTAGTTGGTTCGTAATATCCACAGTATACCAGCCATCAACTTTGTTTCTTTCACGTGTGACGAATTACGCCTCAAATAGGCGAGGAATCAAACCGAAAAAGCAACGTGGAGAGGAGTCCCAGAAGCTTTCCCCTCCGAAGACCAACACGTTACGTCACCCTGCATGGGGCGGACAAGTAGTATACCACGCCGGTCCTAGCCGCTGTGTTACATCCCCGAAACAAAACAATCGACGGGGATGCGGGATCGGATCACTCAGACCCAGATGGAAAGAAACAGCGGTCATCTGCTTTCCTGAGAGTCAGGAAACAGGGCAGGAATGGTATGACTAATACACGGCAGACTTGTACGTATTTGGAGTATTGTATTTAAAATACTGTATTTTAAATACCATTTGCGGTATTTTGGTACTCTACTCAATACTTTTTGTTTTGTGTATTTGTACTCTGTTTAAAATACATTTTATGGTATTTTCTACTCAATACTCTAATTACATATTTTAGATTTCCCTCTCGAACTTTCTGTGTCTCGTCTTTCCATTATCTTGCTTGTTCAGTGGAAATTCCCTGAATCCATCGGACTCGACCCGGACATTGGCCCTTCTTGGAAGTCTCCTTTTAGAGATCTTGCCCCGTATGTTCTAATCCTTGGCGGGTGAGGGTTCTATTACGTGTGCCCTGACGTGGTAACGGCGAATTGTGACCTCTCCCAGCAGCCCTGTTACAAGTTTGATTTGTTCTGGGTCACATATACTTAGTGGAGTTATATCATATCTCTTTGTCATCTTTTTGGGACTTGTGTTTAGATGACTCCTATCACACAGGGACGGCTTGCATAGAATGCGTGTTTTAGGTGATTCATGTCACATAGCGGCGACTCGCCGCATTGACCACTGACTGGTGACTTTTTGCGTTCAAGGATAAATAGTATCTTAATTGTATTTCAAATACTTTTTGAAGTATTTCGTACTCTATCTTAATTTAATTTTCATGTATTTATACTCTATCTTAATTACATTCTAAGGTCAGTATTTATTATCTTATCTTAAATACATTTTTGAGTATCTTGTACATGTCTGATACACGGTGACGTTGGCCGACCAGAGAAAAGAAGTACTTCCATCGACGTTCGGTGGGAGCCAGACTTTTTCAAATGTCAAAAGTCGTTTTTATATGATTCCACCGTCGTCTTCAAGTGAGATATTTCACAACTGTGTTCAGTTCGTGTAAATCATTGTGGGAAAACCGCGAGCTTGAAATCCATTTGGTAGCGAAGTCTCGCTTTAATAAGTACGATACCGTGTATTCACACAAGCGACATTCCCCGCGGAAGCGGCAGACGCGACAAAAACGTCATAACTTTCTGAGCGCGAGCGCCCAACGTCCAGTGTCTCACGTACACTGCTGACCGCGTGGGGAATATCCTGCAACGCAGTCGCGAGATATTCCGTAGCAGACGACAAGTAAGTCGCTGACCGTGTCGTCTGCGAAGTGTCGTCTGCGAAGTGCGCAGTACGCCACTCCCAATATTCCGCACCGTGTGAACGCTTACATAATACGAGGCGGAACTTCGTCTCTGTAAGCGGTGTTTTTGCTTTTTCTTCCACTAGAACCTTTCGTGAGGATGTCGCTCTTGTGAATACAACCCGATCCGAAGCTTCCACTACGAGGCAGTTCAAGCAGAAAGAACGCGCGTCTCGTTCCCATAGAGACCCTTCTAATGTATATTCACCGGTGCCTGCCGCGACACCCATTACAAGGGAACAGCGATACGGGCAGTGCGAGTAGCCACCAATTTCCTTAACGACCAACTCCCGCTATTACCTTCAAACGGTTCTTTACTGAAGCTCTAGTAATTGATTGAAGGAAATTGCTGCGACAAAACTTGCGGTACGGTTGGAGACTGGGTATCGAAGGCCATCTATCGGCGAAGACAACTTAAAGTGGTTGGGAATTAGAACTCTCCCTGAGAGAGAGAAATAAAAAAAAGGAAAAGGAACAGTTGCAAAAGAGGGCGCCACCGTCCGCGTTTCTTCGAAGTGACTCATCGCGGGTCGAAATGACGAAACGGCGAAAAGCAATCATCTCCGCGCTTTCCATTGATTACTTTCGGGAACAGACGTTTCGGACTAGGGTGGCTTTGTCGAGGGCATCGAACTGATCCTGTCGCGTTGTAGTTTGAACGCTGCCGGGTGCGTCCGGGTGGCTGGCGTTTATTCTGCTTGTTTCTTGGAGTGCAGTGTAGACAAGCGTTGTGGTCGCTGTCATTTTACGATCGTTGCTATGAAATGCTTTTTAAAGCGGCGAATTAACGTAACGTGCTAACGACGCGCGACTTAAATACTGCACGAAAGAAATGGGAATAAGTGAGATAGAGTAGTGCAAACATGGGGCACTTTGTGAGATTGTGACGTGCTCCATCAGCGCATTTTCACCAACGAAGACAGAGATGGAATAGAGTGCGCAGCCGCCTTGGCGGGGCTCCAAGCTTTGATGCCAGTAGGCAATCCTTTCCTTTCTCTCTCGCACCCCTTCTGTCAAGGCAAAAACGAACGAAGAGCGAACCGAAGGACCAATGGAACGTGAGTGTGCAACACGAGTTGGGTGGAAGCGGCCGTGGGATATGCACGCTCCAGCTAGTGCAACCAATCAGCTGAACTCGCTATAAAATCGGTTCCTTATCGGACAGCGCCAAAGCCGGGCTGCTGACACACGATGTTTCCAAATTCCGATATCTTTTCGGCCTCAATGATATATCTGGTGGTCTTATTCGTACATCTAGATATCACACTGTTTGACTGTTTGACGTGACTACATCATAGTATCTCTTCAGTTGGCTCAAGAAAAAAATTGTTGGCGGCATTACGGAACTAATAAATGACACGGAATTTCGAAGTGTACGGGCGCAGAGACGCTCACCGCATGAGTCCCTCATGTCCGCCATTTGCAAACAAGGCAAGGTGAGGTCAACATGGCTCCACCCACGGTGGCGTCAAATATGGCTGGTGGCCTCTCTATTACTGTCTCCATCTCGTTGATTGTGACACAGACGCAAACCAGCGCAGGCATGACAGCCCTGTCTCCTCCTCCTCCTCTCTCTCTCTCTTTGCTCTCCTGCATGTACGTTTCGCAACCGCTGAGCCTGATCACGATGCCAGAGGTTGGTCGGTAATGCTTACATTAAGGTAGAAATGGGCATACCCACGTTGATCTGGAAGGCGATCGTCCCATGTCTCTCTATCACCTGTATAGTACGGCTACGGGGAACAGAATGATGTAGGTGCCTTGTCTATGTTACGTTCCGTTCTTCCTAATGCGCTGATGCAGCGTTTCACAACCAGAAAACATCACTCGCACTGAACGGCAACACTTTCGCGCGCAATCAACGCATCACGCGTACGCAAAGGAGGCTTGAAGGCGCTTTCCTTTCGCGGAAATCTTAAAGGAATTCACTATATATATATATATACATATATATGTATATATGTATATATATATATGTTTGTAACTCAAACGTCGCCATGCCAGTCCTGGACAGCTGTTTCGGCCTTGTTGGGCCTCATCAACAGGACGCAGGCAGGCAACGTTTGAGTGGATGGCGTCAGAAGGTCACGTAACACGTGATTCCTCCCGTCAGGGTGAGACAACTCACTCACTGAAAGCCCAGTGCAAAGCCAGTGAAGTATAAAATGAAAAAAAAAATAGCCGCAGCTCTTTGGCTGCACGTATAGCACATGTTTGTAACTCAAACGTCGCCATGCCAGTACTGGACAGCTGTTTCGGCCTTGTTGGGCCTCATCAACAGTGGCCGAAACAGCAAGGCCGAAACAGCTGTCCAGTACTGGCATGGCGATGTTTGAGTTGCAAACATATGCTATGCGTGCAGCCAAAGAGCTCCGGCTATTTTTTTCATTTTATACTTCACTGGCTTTGCACTGGGCTTTCAGTGAGTGAGTTATCTCACCCTGACGGGAGGAATCACGTGTTACGTGACCTTCTGACGCCATCCACTCAAACATTGCCTGCCTGCGTACTGTTGATGAGGCCCAACAAGGCCGAAACAGCTGTCCAGTACTGGCATGGCGATGTTTGAGTTACAAACATATATATATATATATATATATATATATATATATGAATGTATAACTGAGTACAGATGGACGCGGACTGAGTACAGAAGTTTAGTTCTGTTGAAGGCAGCGCTGACTGCCGAAACGTCGACCCCTAACTGTAAATCTATTCCTAGCGCCCCCTTAATTATTAATGTAATAAAAGTAGCAAGTGTTTTTAACCCTTATACGGCCTCCCAAGTCTCTTCATTACTTGTAGTCTATATATATATATATATATATATATATATATATATATCGAATGCGTCATGACTTAACAGCAGCGTTACTAGGCGATCACTAAGCTGCGAGCGGCAGTTGTCGAGGACACTCGAGAGCTTCAATGGCGTCTCACGTATTCTTCAGCCTCCGTCGAGCCAAGAAGGATCGTTCGGGCATAATGGTAATTCAAAGTGGCCTTGTACCAGCGTCCGATTACCATTCAGTTCGGTTGTCATTCATTTCAACGACCACTGAAACGCCCGTGTGGCAGCGGTAAAACTCAGCATCTAACAAAACAACAACTTTATTTCAAGATTATGAATGGGGAATTTCATTACCAGGGGCGACACCCTACCCTATTGCCGGGGGTGATGTGGGGAATGAAATAATGAGGCCCCTTCACAACAAGGATCAAAGTCCTACACTCTTAAAAATGAACTTCACCGCACAGCACGCTCCTAGCCAACTATAATCTCGAATGATATCGTTATCTGCCCTGATTTGTTGAAAACGGGAGGCGTACGCCTTTTTTGTGACACTTCTGCTGTTCATAATTGTCACAGAAAAGGCGTACGCCTCCCGTTTTCAACAAATCACGACAGATAACGATATCATTTGAGCTTATGGTTGGCTAGGAGCGTGCTATGCGGTGAAGTTCATTTTTAAGAGTGTACAGTGTCCAAAAAGGTCAAGAGAGCTGGACCAGGGGATTCTACGCTGTTAAAACAGAACTTCACCACATAGCCCGCTCCTAGCCAACCATCATTCCGAATGATATCTTTCTGTGCAGTGATTTCTTGAAAATGGGAGGAGGCGCCTATCTGGGACAGATTATCTTGTCCCAGATATACGCCTCCCTCCTGTTTTGAACAAATCATGACACAGAATGATAACATTCGGTATGAGGGTTGGCTAGGAGCGTGCTGTGTGGTGAAGTTCTGTCTTAACAGTGTAGGCAAAATCTAAACTAATCTAATGAGGCTGCAAATCTCGTGGTGGGTGCGGTTCTCGGCATCTAAAAGTCCTCTATCGATTCCGTTGAACTTTATATTTCAGTGCAGTCACGACTCTACAATTGCACCGATCATGAACTAGGCCGCAGCGCTATCTCTTTTCTTCACCCACACAAAAATCTGCACATCAATCAAATTTTGCCCTTTAATCAGTGCCTCTTCGCACTCCACTTCTGACGTCATCCCTATAGTAAGAACTCTCTCAAATAATAAATAAGCATTATCCCGGCACGAGGCCTACCTTCCCACCTTCAGCTATCGTAATACCAGAACAGGCACGCTCATAACGGTCCGTAATGCAGACATTACTTATTACCGACCCCCCCCATTTTAGAGATACCCTATTCTTATCGCACCGCTGCTAGAACTCGCTGCGCAAGTATTCAACGAAAAACAACACCGATGGAATCCAACCCTGAGGCGGGGAAACAGCGGGGGAGGGCTGGCTTTAAAGCCCCCCAGCTTGGTTGGATGACTCATTCGCTAATTCAAGCCCTCATCCAGCCTCGTGTGCCGGCGACAACGCGGGGGGCGCTGACATCGGTGGTTGAGGTGCTTCTTCCGAATGCACGTCGCTGGGGGCGGTGCTGTCGTGAGTTTGAAAACATCACAAATATATATATATATATATATATATATATATATATATATATATATATATTGTTTTTGCAGGGAAGCCCGCAAGATGGCGTCTTGAACAGTGTAAGCGGAAGATTGGTGAAATAAGGTAGGAACTAAAGGGAGCATAGGGCTAGCAATGAGAGAGAAAATAAAGTGAGAGAATTATTTTTAAAAAGACAGAATTTTGAAATAGAATCATGGAATGTTTTGTGCAGTTATGGACTCTTAAAAAAATAAACTTCACCGCATGGCACGCTCCTAGCATCATCCAGAGTGGCATCGTTCTCTCCCCTGATCTGCTGAAAATGGGGGGCGTACGCCATTTTTGTGGAATTACGCAGTTCATAATTGTCAAAAAAGTGGCGTACGTACGGCCTCCCCCCCCCCTCGTTTTTGTGGTGGAGTAGTAATTATCGCGTGCTGGTTCTAGCAGTCTACTACTATACAGTACTAATATATCAGATAAGTATGAGGCAGAGTTCAAAATTCCGAAAAGCATATATTACATGTTATCGCATACGTTACCGAACATAAGCCCCATAAATTATGACGCAACAGAATTGCGCAACGGCGCAAAAATAAATCGGACTGCAACTAGTATTTGTGAATTTTTTGCCGATATAATGATCTAGAAGTACCGGAAAGCTGGCTTCGCCACACAGAACATATCACAAAGGGGAAGCTGTCTTTACAAGTTGATTGCAATCAACGAAAAGTCAGCGGGTAACGGTTGGGCCTCTGCAAATTAATTTATTTTAAGCTTTTAATTGTTCCCTCTCGCTCTCCTTCTTAAGAAGGGCCACAATGCGGAGCGGCCTCCCATTGATCTCCACAAACGATTTGCCCGATCATAGCTGGCGATCGTCTGAGGAGACCAACAACAGATCGTACCGCATTTCTGAGCTTCTTGAGAAGGAGCGAAAAGGGAAAGCTTTAATTAACGCTTTCATGAATCGCAGAATCTGAACGGCTACTCGCTAACTTTTCGTCAACTACAATCTTTCCGCGCTTCTGTAAAGACAGCTTCCCTTTTGTGATATTAACTGTGTGGCGAAGCCAGCTTTCCGGTACTCCTAGATCATTATATCAGCGAAGCCTGCATTGTGAAATTCTGTTTCCCGTCGCACATAAGTCACGAACGGGTGGATCCCGTTCCTTTTATGTTGATGTCACGGTAACGACGTCCTTCACTCTACGAAGATAATTTTTTTTTTGCGCCGTAGTGCTTTATTAAGTGCTGCGTTGCTCCTCCATGTTTCATTAGCCTAATGTGTGTGTTTTTGTTTGTGTGTATGTGTGCGTGTTAGCGCCGCGAAGCACCTGTGGCTATGAGCGGCGTACAGATGTGGACAGATGAAGAAAGGACAGCAAGAAGGACTGGGGGACAGGGGGGTTAGTATGCGTCCTGGGGCCACTTCAGGGGGGACTGTGCCGACATTCGTCCGAAAAGTTTTTAGAAAAACCAGGACCAGCTCCCGTGGCATAGTGATCGAATCCCCACACCAGCTGTTCTCTATGAGGTTTTCCCTGGGTTTTCCGAAGACTTTCCAGACGAATCTCAACACAGTTCCCCTTGAAGTCGGCCTAGGACGCACACAAACCCCCTTGTCCCCCACTCCTTCTTGCTGTTCTCTCTCCATCTGTCTACGTCTGTGCACCGCTCATAGCCACAGTTGCTTCGCTGTGCTAACACTGAATTTAAAAAAAAACAGGGAAAACCTCAGACAGCACAGCCGGTGGTAGGATTCGAACCTACCACCTCTCATACTTTCAATCTCATGTGTTGCTGTTACAGTAGTCTGTTCAACAAATGATAATGGAAATCAAGAGCGAATTCACGTAGACATGACCTTACGCAGAGTACGCATAAATGTCCATTAACCTCCTGCGCGGAGTGTCGCTAGAAAGCTGCGTTAAATGTAGCGTTTCCTATCACCGTGTACTCACACGAGCCACATTCCCCCCAATGCTGTAGTGGACGATGCGAAAAACGTCATAGCTTTCTGCTGTCACGTGATCGCGAGCCTCAACGTCGTGCCTTCACGTACGCCGCTAACCGTGGGGAATATCCTGCGACACAGCCACATGATATCCCGTAGCAGACGACAGGAAAAGATGCAGACGGTGTCGTCTGCTAACTGCGCAATACGCCACATAACATTCCGTAGCAGACGACAGGAAAAGACGCAGACGGTGTCGTCTGCTAACTGCGCAATACGCCACATAACATCCCGTAGCAGACGACAGGAAAAGACGCTGATGGTGTCGTCTGCTACGTGTTGTCTGCTAAGTGTGCAGTACCTCACTCCCGATATTCCGGCACCGTGTGAATGTTCAACATGACATGGAACCCAACTTCGGCTCTGTGAGCAGCGTTTTCGCCTTTTCGTCCACTAGAACCTTCCGTGTGGATGTCGCTCGTGTGAATGCACGGTCAGAATAACACCAAAGAGTTGATAATACAAAACTCGTGGTGATATTGACAACGAACACATCGCATTACGAACGCGTCGCGTAAATACAGTTGTAAGAGAGACAGACGACAGGACCGAAACAGACAATATCGCTCGCGGGGATCGTGATAAGGGTACCAGATACTTCCGACAGTCATTTACCACACCAGTCGTAGGATCTAACACAGAATATAAAAAAAAAACGTGGAAAGAGAGGAAACAAGTCACGTGAATTCGCAACAAAATAGGAAGTAAAAACAACAGTGATGGGGGCGCCCCCTATGTAGGAATACGTGACTCGAATCGCTATACGTTCGCCAGCAGCTTTCCTGCCAATCGATGCGAGAGTTTTCATCAAGGGGGCAAACAATCGCTAACACCGTACCAAGCCCAGAAAGCACGTCTTGCTTGTACACTATATGTTGCATCTAAAGGTAACGAAGTCTTAAAGCGGCTCGCCTGGACTGTTAAAACAAAGCTTCACTCGATGATACGCTCGGAACCAGCTGCCGTGCAGAATGTGATATCGTTCTCCTTCCTGATTCGTTGGAAATGGGCGTATATACTTCTATGGCGTGAAAACGTCTGTAAGTTCGGTTTGGTAGCCAGTCAAAATTTACGATGCAACGAAATTATGCCGAAATTCATGACGCGATAACTCGGTGAGTGATAAATAGATAGCAACCAAACGGTTAAATCCAGATAGCTTACACGTGCAAGATTTTAGCTAACATAAGCTCGTTGGTCATTGTGATCATTGGTCTGGGTGTGTTGGGCGCGTGCGAGAGAGGCGGAAATCTAGGCGTACGCGTACTTTGCGGGCAGTCTACACGCGTGAAGCTACACTCTTAAAAGTGAACTTCACTGCATAGCACGCTCCTAGCCATCCATCATATCGAATGATATCGTTATTTACCCTGATTTGTTGAAAATGGGAGGAGTACGGCTTTTTTGTGACACTTATGGTGTTCATAATTCTCACAAAAAAGCCTCCCGTTTTCAACAAATTAGGGCAGATAACGATATCATTCGAGATGATGGTTGGCTAGGAGCGTGTTTATGCGGTGAAGTTCCTTTCTAGGAGTGTAGGACGACGGTCGAGGTGTCGTTGGAAAGCGCTTGCGAGGGGGAAAGGAAGAAAAAAAGAAAGGGGAAAGGTCAGCAATGCAGCACGCCGGCTTGCTATTCCCTAAAAAAATGAAAAATATAAGCAAGAGAAAAGGTTCTTGCGAGGTTCTACCCGGACCTTACGCGGTATCGGCTTCAAGAGCAATAACCACAATTTTTATAAATATGTAAATTTGAAACATCAAAATTTGGCCAGAATGTCGGCATATATATATGAAACTAGGATATCATCAAAATCGAAGGAAACCGCAATCAGAAGAAAAGGTGGCTCGAGAGGAACCCAAAAAAGCATCCAAAGTCCAGCACCGAGCGATCGAGAGAGCTACGGGAGAGCCGATGAACATTAGCGGTGGAGGCCAATTCGACTGCCGGTGGGCACACACTCTTAAAACGGGAGGAGGAGCCTATTTTGTGCCGTGCATAATGGCACAAAATAGGCTCCTCCTCCCGTTTTCAACAAATCAGGGGCGAGAACGTTGTCATTCGGGGTGATGGTTGGCTAGGAGCGTGCTATGTGGTGAAGTTCATTTTTAAGAGTGCAGGGAGCCCTTACCCTCTGATAGTAAATTACTAATGAAAGGAATGAATGAATAAAGATTTGTATTTCTCTCACTATAATCCAGCAAAGGAATCGGAGATCGTGACGTTTTCACGAAAAACGTGTACACACGGAGAGAGGACAGCAGGAATGATTGGGCGACCAGGGGGGGGGGGGGGTTAGTACGTGTCCTGGGCCGACTTCAGGGGAAACCGCGCCGACATTCGTCTGGAAAATCTTCGGAACACCCCAAGGAGAACCTCAGACAGCACCAGCCGGTGACAGGATTCGAACTCGTGTCACCACACAGTCTCGGCGTGGAAAGCGATCATCGTAACCACTGTGCCACGGAAGCTGCCACGTAAAACGCTACGGTTAATATATTAAATGCTGCGGTGGTGATGAAGGGGCAACGCCACGGCTAATGCCCTTGGGGGATGTGCATCCAGGGCCGACTTCAACAGGCAACTTCGACACTCGGAAGGCCAACCACGGCACAGAACGATACCACTGTCGTCCCCGATTTGTGAAAAGCGCGACGGGTACGCTTTTTTGTGACAATTAACGTAGCTGCATAAGTGTCACAAAGAGGCATGCGCCACCTGCGCTCTTAAAAATGAACTTCACCACATAGCACGCTCTTAGCCAACCATAATCTCGAATGATATCGTTATCTGCCCTGATTTGTTCAGAGCGGGAGGCGTACGCCTTTTTTGTGACACTTATGCTGTTCATAATTGTCATAAAAAGGCGCACGCCTCCCGTTTTCAACAAATCAGGGCAGATAACGATATCATTCGAGATTATGGTTGGCTAGGAGCGCGCTATGCGGTGAAGTTCATTTCTAAGAGTGTGTTTTCAACAAAGCAGGAGAGAGAACGATGACATTAGGGATGACGGCTGGTCAGGAGCGTGTTATGCGGTGAAGTTCTGTTTTAACAGTGCACGTTATTTGTCACAAAAAGGTGTACGCCCCGCTCGACAATCAAATCGGGAGCGAGAGCTGTATTATTCGGCGCAGTTGTTGCCGTACACTCTTAGAAACCAGCTTCACCGCATAGCACGCTCCTAGCCAACGATCATCTCGAAAGATATCGTTATTTGTTGAAAAGGGGCAGTAACAAACAGCATAAGTGTCACAAAAAAGGTGTACGCCTCCCGTTTTCAACACAGCAGGGCAGATAACGATATCATTCGAGATGATGGTCGGCTAGGAGCGTGCTATGCGGTGAAGTTCGTTTTTCGAGTGTAGAGGTGAAGTTCTATCTATACACCGTTTTCCAGCCTGCCTCACACCCAGCGCTTTTGCAGCCACTGTTTACCGCCCAAGCCAGAAAGAACCCAAGCAGCGCAATGCACTGAAAGTCGAGTGCAATAGGGGTGGACGGGTAGGTGAAAGGCCTTGAACAGACTTCTGAAACTAAGCAACATTGATAAGACGTATACCGCCCGCCCCTATTGCACTCGACTTTCAGTACATTGTCCTCCTTGGGAAGGACAGCGAAACCTGGGAGGAAGGACACGACACGTGTGCTTTCTTTTTGTCTGGCCTGGGCGGTAAGTACACTCTTAAAAATGAACTTCGCCACATAGCACGCACCTAGCCAATCATCACCCCGAATGACAACCTTCTCGCCCTAGATTTGTTGAAAACGGTAGGAGGAGCCTATTTTGTGCCGTGCATAATGGGCCACAAAATAGGCTCCTCCTCCCGTTTTCAACAAATCAGGGGTGAGAACGTTGTCATTCGGGATGATGGTTGGCTAGGAGCGTGCTATGTGGTGAAGTTCATTTCTAAGAGTGTAGTTTTCAACGTGCTTCCCGGCTATGTAGCGCTGCGCTATCAATCGGGCGGCGTCCACGTGAGCACGGTGTATAGCGTGAATGTTGCACTTCAAACGGTAAGAACACTTTAAAAGCGACAGTCCGGTCCTGCAGATGGTATTCGGATTACGACTGCATTCGACTGTGCTCCATACGTATATCGTACACGTAAAACAGAAAGGATTCCCCATTTTAGAGAAAATCGGAAATAAAGGAAGACTAGAGTAGAGCACTAGAAGTGTAAGCATCATACCGAACAAGAACCACCCTCGATACCGAATACAACATCCGCATTCATTTTGCATGACAACAGCAAACCGAAATGCGCAGGGCAGAAACCCTACGGCGGTTCGCCCGGAGGAGGACACCATGACGTCACCCAGCACTGTCGTCTGCTTCGAATCCTGCATTCTCCCTTGTCGGAAGCCGCATGGTGTCAGCAGTGTGTTGCTTTCAGTGACCTCTCGCTTCGTTTGAACTGCGCAGCTTTGGAACGAGATATTTCGTACACATGCCCCTGACATCCCAAAGGTTACGGATATACCACAACTTGTGTGGTGATTTTGTTGCGGAGTTCCACTTTAAATCATATGGACAATCCACATCCGGTTTCTCCCTTAACTATAAAAGCGGAACTTCACGCTGACGTAGTTGTCGCTTCTGATTGGAGGAGAGAACCCTGCGTACGCCTTTTTGCGGCCAATAACGTATATTCGAACTGCCACAAAAAAAAAAAGCGTACGCCTTCCATTCTAGGTATTCCCTCCAATTCCCTTCCATTCCTCGCATTCTAGGTATTATGAGAGTTCTATGCTCCAAGAGTGCCTCCGAACTAGCAAAGGCCTCGGTAATACTCCACGTGTTATGTGGATGAAACGGCACAACTTAAGGCCTTAAATGGTACGGCCGTGAGGAAAGGCCCTAAGAGCATCCCATTTCTTTCTGCTTTCCAGAGAGTAAGTAATCTTGAGGAATTTTACAGCTTTTCAGCAGTTACAGAATTTTGCGAACTCTGTGCCTTTTATATGTATCTCCGTCCTCCCCGGGATACCCTTATCTGTTATCTCCACCCTTTGAGATATGGCCTCAATCTCCGTTCTCGTTTAAGGCCTCCGCGGTTTAATGCCTTAACTGTAACCCGTCTGACTTGAGCGTAATCCTCAAGTGCACTTACTTCGAAAACTCCAAAGTTCCAAAGACGCTGCGCAGGGCGCATCACACAAAGCATCCGTGGCACGCTCCAGAAGGAAAGCACCCGCGTGGAACGCCATTTTAAAAGCATACAGATAAAACGCAACACGGGAAACGAACGTCACTTTTATGTTCGTGTCTTTCCTTTCTCCCGACTAGCGGAAAAGATCCGGAATGCGGCAAAGAGAAGAAACGCCGTTTTCTGCAGGGAGAAACGGAAGTTAAAGACCAGAATAAATGGAACACGAGAAAAATGGGAAACACGTCAGTACAGGCACTCGTACAGTTCCGCAACGTATTATACAACACAAGAAGCCCAGCCGAGGAGTACAGAAAGTCTTATTGCAGCAATAATGGGGCTCGTTGAACTTATCTCTTTGCGGAACTGTTTATCTGGTAATGCTAAGGGAAGTGCCCACAGGACGCCGATATTTCGAACGGCGTCTCTGTTCGAAATATCGGAGGCTCTCGACCTGACCGATTCGCTCGATTTTCTACCCCTCTATGTTTATCTCGTAAGGCTTCTATGGAATATCGGAAAATTTGCTGTGCTTCCTGCACTTATTAAGAGTAAACGAGTCGTGTGCAGAATGTAGAAAGAGAGAGAGAGACAAGAAAACAAAATCGATACTTTGGCTGCTTCGATGCTACCAGCTGTTCCAGACTTAAATCAGGACGCAAATCACTCTCTCGAGATATTAGTAAGCTTTAGTACGTGCCTTCGTACGCGCCTTTGCGTACGCGAGGGATAGCGTACGACGCACTAAAACTTACTATTATGAGCCTCGAGTCTCAAAAGATGGCCGCAGCACCTCTGCCTTTCAGAAAGTGCACCAGGGTTCAAAGCGCCGGTGGCTTTTGCTGACCTCCCCGCGCCGCCAGCGCCATATCCTTATTGGGTGGTCGGCGGTCCAGCACAATGCATTCCGTGAGCGCACCAATGCTATCGAGCTATGCTATGGTCACGACCTACTAGATTATAGCGACCATGTCACAATCAGAAAACCCTATGAGGGGCCTGTCCGCACGATCCGCCAGGGGCGCTACTGATCGGCACAACACGGTTGGACGATGGAAATTTGAATTCTGAACGCGCAGAAGCGTGTGTACGACTACCGTAGCAGACGACAGCGATAGCCCCTATGAAAACGCGTAGAATGATGATGATAATCAACCTCAGAATGAAACATCTGTGGAACGTCCACCGCTTGTACAGAAATACTAAGCTAAGCTGAAGTACAAAGTATTGTAGAAGGTGAGGAAGCAATAACTGGGACGATCAGAAGCGCCACCGCTACCTTCCAAAAATGCGGCGCATAGAAGGGGTGCGCCTGACATGGTCGTTATAATCTAGCAGGTCGTGGCTATGGTTAGCGTGCTGGCCATGTCACGTTGAGACTGGGAGGTGCACGGGTTCGAATCCCAGTGTCGGCTGCGCTGTCTGGGGTTTTTCCTGGGTTTTCCTCAGACGCTTTCAGACACATGTCGGCACAGTTCCCTTAGAAGTCGGCCCAGGACGCACATTCCCCCAGGTTGTTAGTCGTGACGTTGCCCACCTCTTCGAGGCCGACAACGGCCAGGCTCGTTCAGCACCACCACCACCACCGGCTACATCTCGGTCTGTTACTGCCAATGGATACCGTAACCGTGCATCCACACGAGGGACATCCTCACGGAATATTCTATAGTGGAAGAAAAAGCTCACACTGCTCACAGAGCCGAAGTTCCTTCCCGTGTTATGTTGAGCATTCACACGGTATACGGAATATCGGGAGTGGCGTACGGCGCATTTAGCAGACGACACTTTGCAGACGACACCGTCAGCGTGTTTTCCTGTCGTCTGCTACGGAATATCTTGTGTCTGTGTAGCAGGATATTCCCCACGGTTAGCCGTGTATGTGAAGACACGACGTTGAGCGATCGAGCTCACGTGACAGTAGAAAGTTATGACGCTTTTCGCATCTTCCGCTTCTGGGGGAATGTCGCTCGTGTGAATACACGGTAAGATGCAGGGGAAGGACTTCAAATTATATATTCCTGTTCCTCCGTTCACTTCAAGTTCGTGCTTACCTATACAGTCAAACTCCTTTATAGCGAACACTTTTTTAACGAAAATACCACTACAGCAATTTTTTTTTGCGGTCCCGCTGGAGCCTATCTATAGGTCCAATAATAGACATCCTTTTTAACGAAAATACCTTTACTGCGAATTTTTTTCGCTGTCCCCTGAGTTTCGTTGTAAAGGAGTTTGACTGTACACTCTTAAAAATGAACTTCACCGCATAGCACGCTCCTCGCCAACCATAATCTCGAATGATATCGTTATCTGCCCTGATTTGTTGAAAACGGGAGGCGTACGCCTTTTTAGTGACACTTATGCTGTTCATAATTGTCACAGAAAAGGCGTACGCCTCCTCCTTTTTAACAAATCCGGGCAGATAACGATATCATTCGAGATTATGGTTGGCTATGAGCGTGCTATGCGGTGAAGTTCATTTCTAAGAGTGTACTTGTTTTCAGCGATTTTCCGTGCTCGATGTACGTGATGCATGTAGAACCGTATATATTAAATATATTCGGATCATAGCATCACAACAACTCGTTCTGCAGTTAAAACACGATCACACCAGCTCAAACAATCGTCCAACGTATACAGACGCGCGCCCTGTCTCCTTACCCGCATCTTCCACAACCACAGACGTACCATCGAAACGTAAGCTGGGATGTAGATATTGAACACGTCACCGCGCGAGGCGAGGGACAGATAAATGTTGGAAGAAATTTTCTCCCATATCTCCGTGGGCGTACACCTTCCCCCCCCGCCCCAACAGCAGTCATCCATTTCAGCTCCTGCTCCGGTCCGGAGCACCGCGGAGAACGCATGTCTCTACCTCGTCGCACTTTTGCTAGATACGATGTGTTTCTAAGCCCCTTTTTATATACGACTAGTCTCGACGGTTTTTCATAAAATGACAGACAGTAAAAAGTTGCATGCTAGGCGTTTTATTTGGTCTTCACATTCCCCTTTCGGTTACTTTTCTCCCGCATGTAGACAGCCTGGAATGTGTACCACGACCTATACTACAGGTTTTCCCGGCAATTTTAATCCAAGTGCCAGCTAAATTAATCCATGCCCCATAAAGTTTGCATGGCACATGGATTAAAATCAACGGGAAAACCTGTAGATTATGCCATAGATCGAGAAGTTACCCGTCAAAAAGAACTCGTTACGAGTTAAGTTACCGTGTGAAAAATGTAACTAAATTAATAACGAAGTTCTTCAGCCTCAAATGTAACTCGCAGTTACGGAGTTACTTAAAAAAACGAGTTACTTCCAAGTTACTTCGGACACAAAATAGAACTACACAGGTGCAACGCGTGTGAGCAGTTCAGTTAGACCTTGAGTTGCCTGCGGAGGAGTGCAACACGCTTCGATCGTTTTCATTTATGCCCAACAATTCAAAGCGATTTGCATCTTACTCCCTGCGGGCGCACAATGGTTCAGCTTCATTTCAATGGCAGCGGTTCTTACTTCCTGAATAGAATACTATCATTGACTGAATATCACGTTTTATGGCATAAAATGCCATGAAAGAACCGGAGAGAAAGCAAGAAAATTTATCCTGATTGGCTGACTCTTAGTTGTTACATCATATCGACGAGTAAGCAGGCCTTCTCTATTAAGATGGCGTTGGTCCTATCAGCACGATGCGCAGGGGGCGCTACGCATCGGGCAGCTTGCAAAGTGCTTCCAGGGGGGTGCAAACCCCCACCTCTCTCTCTCTCTTTCTTTTTCTTTCTTTGGAGGCGGACGTAAAACAACACAAATGTTGGCACAGTTCCCTGTGAAGTCTGCCCAGGACGCACGCCCCCCCCCCCCCCCCCCCGGGGTAGTCACGACGTTGCTTGCCCGAGTGTGGCTGACTAGGGCAAGCACTTCCGACACTACCGTCACCACCACTACCTGGTTGGCCTAACCGTGTTTGGACTTTCCATTTCCAGGAGTCTGAAGTGAAATAGTTGGAGGTTGTAGTACTTCAAGAGGGTCGTACAAGTTGCTACAAGTGGGTACAAGTTGTTTAGACGCGCCGTCTTCCGCGAGAGACGTTAAACACGGGGTGCCGCGTGATGAGCTTTCATCGCACGTTAAAGAACCCTCAGTTGGCAAAAGCAATCCACAGACCGACCGCTGTGGCGTCGCTCATGATGTCAGTTGTCTCGCGACGTAAACCCCCAATTATTATTATCAATTACGCGTAGGGATATATACCAAAGACGAAATCTACAAATCGAGAAATAAATCGTAGGATGAAACGAAAGAAATGTACGAGGATATGAACAAAAAAGGAACTCTGACAGATGATCAGCGCGTGCGCGCACGCACACCATAGAAACAGAACTTCATCCAATAGTACTCTAACAGCCAGTTAACATTTAGAATGATGTGGCTGTGAATATATTATTCCTTTCTGCCTTCAATCTTGGCGCTTGCGGTGTTGTTTCCGGGAAGATTTTTTTCTGAGCTTTCGTTTGTCCCATCCTACAGTTGGCAATACAACAAGATTTTTTTCTAAAGAATGTTGGTGAGCCGGTCCTTCATATTTGGAGAAGGGCCCCTTGATAACGTGGTCCGCCCCTGGGTGGGCCGTATCTTTGAACGCGCGGCCGATAACAAGGTCGTCGGGGCAGTACCGCTTGCGGTGCTGTTCCGGGAAGATCTTTTCCTGATCTTGGTGATATGCGCTGCACTGTTAAAACAGGACTTCACCGCATAGCACGCTCCTAACCAACCGTCATCCCGAATGATATTATTCTGTGCATTGATTTGTTGAAAATGAGAGGAGGCGCCTATCTGGGACAGATTATCTTGCCCCAGATAGGCGCCTCACCCCTGTTTTGAACAAATCATGACACAGAATGATATCATTCGGTATGACGGTTGGTCAAGGGCGTGCTATGTGGTGAAGTTCTGTTTTAACAGAGTGGTCCCCCTTCAAATCCGCGTATTGACCTTTCGCGGTGGAGGGAGGCGAAAGGGAGCCGGTCCTTCATATTTGGAGAAGGCCTCCTTGATAACGCGGTCCGCCCCTGGGTGGGCCGTGTCTTTGATGAACACGCGGCCGATAACAAGGTCGTCGGGGCAGTACCGCTTGCGGTGCTGTTCCGGGAAGATCTTTTCTTGATCTTGGTGTACGCCTGCTGGATGGTAATACACACGTTTGACATCGTTACATGTGTAAAGAGGCCTATACCTGCGATCCCAATGAAGGCTTCTGATGTTGAATTCCAATGGCAGATTCGGAGCGCCTCCGGAGCAAGTTTTGTTGCTCCGGCGAGAGCAAGTCTGTTCGATTGGCAATCAGTTATGGAGTCTTCCAATGGAGTTATGGAGGCTTTCCTGTCTCTGCTTCGCCAACATGGCCGCCTCGCAACGCGTCTTCGCCGTGACTAGTCTTTCGCGTCGGACGTTGGCGATTTTGTTTCATGAAGGAAGCGATAAGTCAGATGTTACAATGGCAACGTTAGAAGATTAGAAGGACCTCGATGTTGCAAAACATGGCGTTATAATACAGGGTGTTACCTATAAAAGTCTACCCGTGCCGCCATGCCGTATCCGCCAATTACTCAATGCAGGTGGCACATTGTGCGATCTTTATATAAAGCTCATATGGACATTTAATCTTGGTAAATTTCAAAGTGATTGAGTGCCGCAGCACGAAGTTATAACTCAAAAAGTGCAATTCCCATAGTCAAAACAAACAAGATGGCGGCGTTGAGAAGAGCGCTTGACATGCTGCTTCCCACAAACGTGTCGCATATCCTGCCAGCCGGATGAAACTGGAGTTTTCATTTCGCTTTCGTGTATAACTGTCGTATTTTGCTCAGAAGTAAGCAACGTGAGGAAGGAAAAATGCCGACGCATACTCAGCAGACGACATCCCTTTTGGGTGTCGTCTGCTAACTGAGAGGCGCCATCTTGGCTGTTTTGACTACGGGAACCCTCACGTTTTGCGCTATAACTTTGCGTTACGGTGCTCAATCACTTCGATATTTACCATGATGGAATGTCCTTATGAGTTTAATATGTAGGCAACAGATTGTACCGCCTGCATTGAGTAATTGGCGAGCACGGCATGCCGGCGCGGGCAGACTTTTATAGGGTAACACCCTGTAGAACATGAGTACCTCTTCTTCTTCTTCCTCCGTCTCCGGTCGTCATCCACGAAGGGAGATTGGCCAGGGCTAAACTCTAAGTTGGGCGCAAGTGTTCCAGTCGCAGATTCGGATCACTTGCTCTAGGCCTGATCAAGCCGCTCCATTGCCGAGTCTGCCACTTGCTCCGACTCCGCCATTGGAATTCAACATGAGGGATGTTTGGCATTGGCAGTTCCGCGGGACTGCCTGCCTAGCACTATAGTTGATCCCGCTCTTCGTTTTTAGGACGAGAGCAGTACTATATTTGAATTGTGATGCGGGCAAACTTTCGCTTGTCCTTGTCCTACAGTCGGCAATAAGACCTCCATAGGTAGCTCTCCTGCTCGATGACAATACACACCGTTTGACAGAGTGCGTCATTCGTATCTGTCCTGCTTGATGACAATACATATGTGTTTTCCATGCTTACGGCTTTTATAAAGCGTGGATTCGCTTTGTTGAAGTGTTGTACCTTGGTGCGAAAAGCCTGGTCTCCGTTGCTTGTGGTCTATCGCGTCCGATTGAGATTACGCGTGGTGTTCGGCAGGGCTGTCCCCTTTCTCCTGTATTGTACGCTGTTGCAATCAACCCACTCCTGGTTCGTTTAAGCTCCCTTCTTGTCCTCCCTAGATTGTCCAGTGGTTGCCCCGCTCCTGTTTTCGTGTATGCAGATGATATCTCTGTCATGCTACCAGGGAAGCTTGCCTTGAACCTGTGCTGAAGGCTTTCGACGCTTTTGGTAAAGTATCTGTCGCACAACTGAACCGGCCCAAGAGCGGTGCCTCTATATTAATGCGCAACCTTCCCGCGTTGCCATCTATGGCGTACCCCCCCCCCCCCCAAAAAAAAACAATCTCTCGTAAAAATCATCGATGTTATTTTCGATGGTAGTGGGGTATCTCGTGTAAACTGGCCTACAGTGCTTAAACGTTCCTCCGCTGTTTTCCGTGAACTCAAGTCCGTAGACCTGCCCCACACTTTCCGTGCCCGCTTACTGACCTCTTCGCTTGCTGGTACTACAGCAGTACAGACGTACAGCTTTTTATAAGATACCCGGGTTCCTCACGGCATGTGTGGACTTGGTCCATGATATTTTGGGCCAAGAATGCCCACAGCTACTTGATGAGGGCATCGATTTCATCCGGTTCCTGGCGACAGACTACCACCGTCACATTCGGGAAGCCGACGCCATCTACATCATCGTCATGATCGTTATTGCGATCGAGCTATAAAAAGCTGTACGTCTGTCACATGCAGTCATTCGAGTCACCATAACCCGCAACGCATTCCGTTTCCAGTGGGCTGGATCAGTCGAATGGGTCAGGAGGTAACAGCTGTATCTCACGCGTGATCGGGGCGGGTTGGGTGTGCCGACTATCACGGAGCAATGTCTGGCACTTCAGATCCGTGCTCTCTTTGAGGCGCTTCACAGTCCTGATCATCCACCGTGCGCTTTGGTGCACTATTTCCTCGGTCATGTTGTCCGATGGTTCACCGATATCAGTGACAGCCGTGCGAGAGCAGAAGTTCCTTCGCCCCTTTCCACAGTTTGCGTAGCTGCCGTGAGACGCGTACGCGAGATCACCACGGACGCTGACGGCTCTCTTTGGGAAGCCAGGGATTCCTACGACGCACTCATGGACGCGTTGCTGGTTCCCTTCCTGCCTGGTGCCGTGGGTGGTCCTTCTGGGAGCGCCTGGCGACGTATCACGCCTGGCTGGTTGGACGATCGTCGGGCGAGTCTCCAGTGGAAGCTGACTGCAGGCACTGTGAACGTTTACACCACTTCCATATCTGTCGCACGGATCACTGCCCGTCTTGTGGCAGAGCCCGGAGTAGTGCTCGGAGTCGCCGGAGCACTGCTTCCTTCAGTGTCAGATTCCGCTGCTCCTGTGGAGCAGAGTGGCGTTGTTTTCTGTCTTCCAAGAATAGAATGGGCCACTGTAAGGTACATGGAACCGTTGCCTATTGCGGCAAGGGATCGGAAACATTTGGCATGTCTGACTGCGGAAATAAATTTCCAAATTTGGATACGCCAGTGCCGGTTAGCCTTCGGTGGCCCCGACTGCGTTTTAAGGGCGAAACGCATTGGACGTTTTCTCAGCGTCAAAACGTCGCGCGTATGCGATGGCCTTGCACACGCGGCGAAGAAACGCCAGCGAGGCGACTACCCGAAACGCATGGGACGCGTACGGAGCGAGTGACGCGCGCCACTGTTGCTATATTCGTCGACCACGAATATCTGTTAGAACGTGCAGATGCTCTTCTTTCCTGTTGTTCCTGCGTTCCTTCATTCCTGATACCATTAAAATGTTCACGTAAATTTAGTGTGATGAATAATGTCCCAAAAATTTATGCGAGCTGCTGATACGCCACCTTGTCTGCCGCACGACGGCCATGGTTCTGTCTACTTCTCGGAAAACGCGCCCAGACGCGCGCGAATATCTGTAGTCGACAGATTCCGGCGTACGCCCTCCGCCCGCGTTGAAAAACTTGTTTTTACGAGGTCACACGCACGCCGAGCGCGCGCGCGTCCTGAAAACGTCGGAAAAACGCTCCATGCGTTTAGCCCTTTAGGCAGTTCGTCCTGGACAACGCGGGCGCTCATCACCAGGAAACACGCAGTGCTCGGTCCAGTCGGTTGCTCCCGTCGCGAGCTTTGCTCCCCTCGTATCTTCCGCTATGATCAGGGAGAGTGGAACATTCTGTTCTAGCCAGTTTGCTAGACTTGTACCGTCCTCCGTCGCGACTCTCCCGTATATCATGGACTGTTCGCATGGTATGGCCCGTACAAACAGCAATCTCACTTAGGAGCGTTCTTATCCTGCCATTCAGAATAGTGCGCTTTTACTGTTCCTGCTTGTATAAAGGAGCCTACCTCCATAGATGGCCCTCCTGCTCGATGACAATATACCCTTTTGCCTCGCTCCAGTCAGTAGAGCGGTGGGCAGGGGAATTATGTTGTTCCCGCCGTCTCCTTGGCCGTCGCTATCGCCGTCCTCAAAGTGTTATTTAGGAGCTGTCGGTGGCTGACGGGTCTACCTGCGTGCTGCCCGACGGTATTAGGCCGCTCTCTCGGGAACATTTTGCGACCATATATGACGCCTCGACCCCACCCACTGTCGAGGCCCGCTCTTTCTTCCCTTGTGCAAAGCACTTTGCTCTCAGTGCCGACCCTTTTACGCAAGCTGAGTACACGACTGCAGTCAAGGCCCAGCACAAAGGGGAAGTCTCTCGGCTCTCACGGACTTCCGGCTGATACGATAAATGTTTCTGAACACGGGCACTGGTCGACATTGTCCCGTACTTTGACTATTCTTTTGAATTGCTGTTTGCCGAGTGGCCTCTTGTGCTATGTTCCATGCGGGATAGCGTTATTATCCTGCTCTGCAAGGATGCGTCCCGTGGACTATTCTTTTGGAGTTTTCTGGCGCAAGGACTATTCTTTTGAATTGCTGCTTGCCGAGTGGCCTCTTGTGCTATGTTCCATGCGGGATAGCGTTATTATCCTGCTCTGCAAGGATGCGTCCCGTGGACTATTCTTTTGGAGTTTGGAGTTTTCTGGCGCAAGGACTATTCTTTTGAATTGCTGTTTGCCGAGTGGCCTCTTGTGCTATGTTCCATGCGGGATAGCGTTATTATCCTGCTCTGCAAGGATGCGTCCCGTGGACTATTCTTTTGGAGTTTGGAGTTTTCTGGCGCAAGGACTATTCTTTTGAATTGCTGTTTGCCGAGTGGCCTCTTGTGCCATGTTCCATGCGGGATAGCGTTATTATCCTGCTCTGCAAGGATGCGTCTCGTGGGCAGGATCGGAATGCTTAAAGACCGGTGTCTCTAGTCAATACCGACTGTAACATTATATTTCTAATGTGCTATTGCAGCGAATTTCTCCCATTCAAGGCATTGTCATTCCTCATGGGCAGGCCTGCGCTGTCCCTGGGCGGTCCCTGCAGCTCCATTCTTCTGCCTTACGTGACGCCCTTTATTAGGCTCATAGTCGCATTCAAACCGCAGTTTTGGCCTCTTTTAACTAAGAGAATGCTTCTGGCAGGGTCACCAAGGGTAAACCTACCAGACACTGCATGCTTTTGATTTTCCCGTTGCCATTATTGGCTGTATTAAAACTCTGTACGCCGGACCATAAACTTCTTTTGGTCTAAATGGGGGTCTGTCTGCCAGTTTTCCGTCTGGTACAAATATTACCTCTTAGAAGGTGTAACTGCTCCACCGTGCGCATACGCCTGCACTTTTAGAAAAAATGGCGGAGCAGTTAGACCTTTTAGAAGGTAAGAGTTGTCGCATATGTTTCGTCCAAAAGGTTTCAAAGTTCTACCTGCTACCTCACTCTGTGACACGAATGATAGGGTTACCGCTTCTGATTCGGGGAGCGACGGGGGCGTACGCCTTTTTGTAGCAATTTGGGTCGATGACAATTGCTTTTGCCACCCTGTTACACCCTTTATCAGACGCTATGTCGACCTAGGTGGTAACTATAGAAGTTACCACGTTTTCACACCCAATTCTTCGTTAGAAGTTGTGGGCCGATTCAATTTGCTCGAGTGGTGCGACAGGACGGTAATATTCCGCCTCTAGAATCGAATTGACATGAATCGAAGGTGACATGAGAGAGATTGTTTTAAACTGGAGGATGTACGCCTGTGAGAGGGACTGTCAGTGTATGTTTTTGTTTGCCTGTTGCGTTTGTCCCTTTGAGACGGCCCGGAATCTCAAGTATCCTGCGACGTCCCCCACGGTCCCCGTGGTTGTCATGCGGCCGCCGCCTCTCGCTGGCTGTGACATGATGATGGTGTGCTGACTTTTGTAGTGACTAGGTACCCAGCACGTTAGAAATAGGCTACTGACACTAATCTGATATGGCGCGGTAGGTCCGAACAAAGCCCCGGTCGTCGGGTTGTCCACACACAGGGAACATGGTGAGGATGTCGCACAGGGTTCCCACAAGAGCATAAGATTGCAGTGAGGCTGAATGGACTCCCTCTAACGCTACTAGCGTTCAGCAGTACGGAATAAAGCGATCGCTGTAACAGCGCCTGAGGCCAATGTAGCTATTTCTATAGCGTTTTCCAAAGAACAGCGTAACTTTATACGTTGCACAGTCTATAAACTGACCGCATAACAAAACAAGAATCAACTGTCATTTAGAATGACACCGTGCTCTTTCCTCCTTTCCTCATTCGTCGAAGATGGGAGGCATACTCCTTTTTGAGCATGTTACTTGTCACGTCACAAAAACGCGTATGTCCCCCTTTTTCCACAAATTAGAAGCGATAACTCTTATCATTCGGGGAGCGTGGCTGGCTCAGAGCCCCCTATATACGGTGAAGTTCTGCTTCTGTCTTCTTATTACTCCGTATTGGCGCCGCGAAGCAGCTGTGGCTATCAGCGGCGCACATAAATGGCCAGATGGAGAGAGGCCAGAAGGAAGGAGCGGGGACAGAGCGGTTAGTATGCGTACTGGGCCGACTTCAGGAGGACCGTGCCGACACTCGTCTGGTTTAACCGACACACGGAAAGCGCAGGGAAAACCTCAGACAGCGCAGTCGGTGGTAGGATTCGAACCCACACACCTCCTAATCTTTAGCATCACCTTGGCTACCACCAACGAGCAGACGCTTTTACCTACACTCTTAAAAATGAACTTCACCGCATAGCACGCTCCTAGCCAACCATCATCTCGAATGATATCGTTATCAGTCCTGATTTGTTGAAAATGGGAGGCGTACGCCTTTTTTGTGACACTTATGCTGTTCATAATTGTCACAAAAAAGGCGTACGCCTACCGTTTTCAACAAATCAGGGCAGATAACGATATCATTCGAGATGATGGTTGGCTAGGAGCGTGCTATGCGGTGAAGTTCATTTTTAAGAGTGTATACTCGGCCATGTCGCTGGTTAGTTCTGTTTCCAGACTGTGTTCTGTCTTCGGCAGTTCTGTATTTCGTGCGTGCGTTTCTTCGTGCGTTGGTTTTTCCCTCATTTACGTCCCCATTTTTTCCCCCCAAGCACGCTCGTCTTACACTTTCCCGGGAGAATCTAAATGGAGAAGGCAGTTGCTAGACGCCTTCCTTGCAAGCCCATGCAGGAAGTCTCATCAAAGTGTCATCTGCTTAAATGAGGCGCATCGCAGCTGATGCGGTGGAAAAGGAAACGGTGGTGGAGGAGGAGAGGAAAGAAGGTTTCCTTCGCGCCAGCCTTCGTTAAGTATGGAGGAGGAGGAGGAGATAGAAGGAAAAAGAAAAAGAAAAGAAGGAAGAAAAAGGCCTGTTCTGCACGCCGTCGTGGCGTTTTCAGAATACGCGTCGTGGTCCGTGACGTTGCTTCTCTCGCTTTGTGCGCGTTTGTATTTTGATGCGCTATTATCGTGTTACCGTGTATTCACACAAGCGGCATCCTCATGAAAGATTCTGGTGGAAGAAACAGCGAAAACACTGCTCATGGAGCCGAAGTTTCGCCCCGTGTTATGTTGAGCATTCGCACGGTGCGGAATATCGGGAGTGGCGTACTGCGCATTTAGCAGACGACACTTAGCAGACGACACTATCGGGTGTGACATACTGCACACTTAGCAGACGACACCTGCGTCTGCGTCATTTCCTGTCGTCTGCTACGGAATGTCTTGCGGCTGTGTCGCAGGATATTTCCCACGGTTAGCACTATACTTGAAGCAGACGACGATGTTTGAGCCCTCGTGATCACGTGACAGCAGAAAGCTATGACGTCTTTCGCATCTTCCGCCGTAATATTCTGGGGAATGTAGCTCGTGTGAATAATACACGGTTGAGACAACGCGTAAGGTGTCATGATCTTGACGTAGGTATTCGGTATTGATGAACATATTCGAATGTATCAGACTGGCAACAACATTCAGCATCCTACCCGGCTTTCGTAATAAGCAGGGAAAACTACAGAGGCCAGTCTCTACAAGCTTGGGCCAACGCCACCTAGATGCAGAAGGCCTGCTTATTGCCTCCTCTCCCTCCTTGGCTACGTGGACATATAAAGTCAGAATTCGTCTGCTACTGCGATTCGCCGTTCTGCGAATTCAAAAACTCGCAAATGATTGCTGCTATCTTGGAACCTGTAGACATGAATCTATAGACAAAAAAAAAAACGCAACACGTTTTACAGAAAATCAGTCATCAGAAAGATATGGGACCGTTCTGAGCTTTATTTTAAAGTTTTCCCATTTAGTACGCGAGGACGTTCAATCATATACTCGCAGACGACGGTGGTTCGTCTCCATGCTACGACCGCTGAAAGCTCGATCGTGATTGGCTACCGCCGTTGAAAACACGATCCTGAGTGGCTGACTATCAGTGGTTACGTCACGTCGATGAGTAAGCAGGCTTTCTCTATCTCGGTGGTGTTGACAGTGCCGTGTATTAGAAGGGAGTCCGGCCATTAGGAGGAGCCTAAAAAGAGGCTCGACCTGTCAATCAAACTTGGGCGTGTTTCATTGGTTGCCGTTTTCCATGGGGGCCGCCATGACACCAAAATTTCTCTAAAATTGAGGATAGGTCTTGGAGCGGCGTAGCGGGGATTTCTTGACAATTTTTTTTTTCAGAAACTACTCTAATTTTATTCCGTGAGTATACATCCTCTTGTAACAAGCTGCAAAATCGGCTTCAACTTTCGCTCCGCCATCATTGTTTACGCGACAATGCTATGTTTCGTTGCTACCGTTAGGCCTAGTGAAGACCGCGATCTCATGGAAATAGCACGAAAGACGGCACTGATGCGCAAGGTTACTTGTGTCAAGGTTACAATGTTACATTATATCATCGAATTCTATTTATACATACATTTTTCGGCATTTTGGATTTCATCTACTTACGTTATACGTGATTAAACGTTCATACCAGCAGCCGTCTGTTGCGAAGAAGCGGTTCTGACGCACTCCGGGATAACCAATTCTGCCAGCAACCATTCCTGCCAATTCTGAGTCTTCCCAACATGCATCTCTCCATGCAGATGGCGTTGATAAAAGCGGACGCAAAATCCGTCGTTTTGGTCTGTCACCGGTGATATCCATTTCAATCTAAATCAATCTAGTTTCTCCAAAATGGTGGCACCCAGTAAATAAGGGTGAGGTATAAGTACTGCATGGGCTGTAATAATAGAGAATTGTATTTCGCCCTGTCATTGGCTAGATACCTCAAAAAGTGGGTGGAGCCTCGGGTGTATGCAGGTCCCATAAATGGCCAGACCCCCTTTTACACGGCACTGTCGAGGGAACACGCGAGGCAAAAAAAGAAAATGGACGCACACACGCATACAACGATCCCAGGAAAAAAAAAACTTTCAGCAAGCGCGTTGGAACTCACTGCTGTGTCCGTCCACATTTGAGTAATGTTCTTGTTCAAATACCCTTCACTGAACGCTCAAAACAGCTTTCAATTGGTAATAATCACCAAGAAGCCCACGCTGTCGTGCTTTTGAGTCAATTGTGCGTGTCTTCTTTTCATTTCTTTTTTTTTCCCCGTCCGTCATAAAAGGTAAATATAAAGATAAAGATCCATAACTTTGCTACATTATCGATGGAATGAATTCCAGTAAGCTGATGTTAACGATATAGCTAGCTCCGACGAATAGATGAGGTATATGCATGCTCTTAGGCCACCCAGGCACACGATGGGTGCGACATGTGTATACGGGTGTGACTCCTCGTGACCTTTGCTTGCATGAGTGGATGTTTCAGGTGTGGCACAAATACCTAAACGGGGAAATGGCACGCACTGACCATGTATGGGTGTTGCGACAAGATGTATCGACCAATAGCGGCGAAGAAACAGGACACACGCGCGGCCAGCTAAGGATCACCGGTACACTACACCCCAGAACTTCACCGCATAACACGCCAACTAGCCAACCATCGTCCCGAATGACATCCTACTCTCCCAAGGTTCGTTGGGAACGGAAGGCGTATGCCTTTTTTGTGACGCTTGTGCATCTCAAATGTGCAACGGCAGGTCCTCTCTAGGGTAAAGTTTAGAGAAACCACGTGACCAAGTGTCTGGCGTGGCTAAAGCGGAATTTTTTACTAATTTTTTTTTTCGATTATTTCTGTTGCGATACTATGCATAGTTTTGTTGACACTGTGGTTATCCGTGGATGACTTCGTATTTCTGTAAAAACATAAGTGAGGTTCGTTTGGCAATTTTCGAAGTTCAATTGAACAAAATAAGTGTCCCGCAATTAAAAATTGCCCAAAAAAATCTTCCTCTATGGTGGCAAAAGTTTCCAGGGCGTAATTGCCGAAAGTCCCAGAGTCCACCGGCGAGTACGCCGCCATTTTTTTTAATTTAATTAATTAATTTTTTATCCGTTAATTTTTTATCACCATCGGTGAGACACCCTGTATACTGTATGCACTACACAGTATGATAACGTTATAGCTCCTGATATATATGAAAGCGCTGAGTGTACGCACTTCCGTGACAACTAACGTAATTGTCACAAAGCGGCGTACGCCTCTTCTGTTTTATTTTCTTTTTTTTATCAACAAATCAGGGGAGAGATCTACGCCATTAGGGATGATGATTCGATGAAGTGCTGCCTCAAGAGTGTGTGCTGTCTGTTGCACAGGCACGCAAACGCCCTATTAAGATATTTGCACATCTACCCCAACGTGTTCTGCCTCTCCACCTTCAACAAAAAAGGGAAAAGAAAACAAAGAAATATTGTATAAACGGCGTTAATTGGTGTTGAGCCTCCAAATAACATTCGAATAAAATCGCATATTTCACGCGCAAAAAAAAAGGAAAAAAAGAAAGGAAAGACGCAATACGCACATGGAGTCTGCATACACCCAGTCGCGCGGCAACCATCCCACTCAACGCAAAATCGCGGCGCTCCGACAAAGAACACACGTCTGCAGCTTCTCCTCATCACACCTTATTCACTCCAGCTTCAAAAACGAAGCAGGCTTTTCCGCCGCCTAGTCATTTACAGGAAAGCACGTAAGACCCATCGCGTCAGACCCAGCCAATGGAACGACGTGCCCAGATACGAGGATAAAGAAGAAAAATAAATAGCTAACCAAGTTGGATACCCAAGTACACAAACAGAATGGCTGTAACGCTTTCACCTTGCATAGTACACACGTAGAGAGAACGGCGGAGAAGAAGAAAAGAAAAAAAAAAGAAAGAGGGCTCTTTCTTTCGCAAGTAGCAATAAAAAGGAAACGATCCCCCTGGGGAGGGAAAAAGGGGAAAATTAAATCAAGCGTGCGCAGAATATAGGTATTGCATTAAAGACGTCCCTTGCTTTCCCTGGATGCACTCTATTTATTTATTTACGGGTTTTTCAAGTGCGTTGTTGTTTTTTTTCTTTTTTGTGTCCCCTTTCCGAAAGCACTAAAACCAGTTCCCTCCCTACCTGTTGATAGCCTCCTTGTAGAAATAGATTTTTATATAATACGGGGTGTATATTACGAGACAATGCCGCGCCTCAGTTACCCTTACACTATAACGACAGAACTTGACCGATTTGGGGAAAGCGCGGGGCATACGCTCCTTTGTGACACTGATAGGCAAGCGCTTCAGAGCACGAGTCGTAACGGTAACTTACTGCGCCGCGGTTAGCCTTCGTCGTCTTATGTGGTCAAGTTCTTTGTTCCGAGTTTGCGCCACGAAGCAACTGTAGCTATGAGACGCGTACGGGCGTTTACGTGTGGAGAGAGGACAGCAGGAAGGAGTGGGAAGCAGTGGGGTTAGTAGGCGTTGTGGGCCGACTTCGAGGGTAACCCAGGGAAGACTTCAGACAGCACAGGTGGCTGTAGGATTCCAACCCACCACCTACCTCGCTGTCTTCAGCACTACCTTGGCTACCACCAACGACGGAATGAGTTCACCCACCCGGCCGAGCCGCGTGATAAGATTCGTTTTTCAGCGAGCGTTTAAATGGGTAGGGACACTTACGTGGGTGTGGTTCATTACACATGGACGCATTGTACTGTACGCTAGAATACTGAGGAAACAATTATTATTCTTCTACGTGTCGCATTGAAGGAGTACAGAGGGCCATCCAAAAAAGTTTCAGATTAAGACATCTGATGAAAGTGTGTGTGTCATTATACCGAATAGCGCGAAAGGTTTTGATGTGTGCAATTTGTTTCCAAGAAAAAAACTCACATAAACATAGCTCCGCGCCTTCACCCTTACCTCGCCACTCCAGCTATAACGAGGATGAGGAGGTATGATGGCACGTCACCGATGACGGCATAAGGAGACTCGTTCTGGTTTGCCGGTCAGTGGGGGTCAGCGCATTGTCCCTTCGCCGCCGTAAACCTGTTTTGCCAGTTCTCCCGGAGAATTGGGGATAGAAGGAGCGGCCGAAGCATTACCGAGCAAGGAGAAAGGCTTTATCAGAACCACGAACAGCCGAGTAGCAGACGACAGCGGAGTAGCAGACAAAATTTCTCTAGGCCAATCAGCGAGCGTTCTCCTTATAGCGTCAGCGCAAGGTTCCAGGCAGATCACAGGCTGGTACTGCTCTTCACCACCGTTGCGCACGGTCGCTTTTTGCGGCGTATTTTAAATTCAATTTCTGCGATAATTATGACTCTGTGGCGTAAAGTACTTCGTATGGTGCATCTTACTGGCAAACTTAACAGTTTTATAGGAAGAAAACTGGGTGTTAAAAATGACTTCTGTGCTACAAGCCCTCGAGATACAAGATACGAGCTACAAGCTGTGCTACAAGCTGTGCTACAAGCCCTCGAACACACTGCCGAGCAAAGCGCTGACGTCAAAGAGCTCAGAGTTGCGTCCGTTCCTATTGGCAGCCGTAAGCACGTGACTTCTCGTGCGCTGCCTCATTGGCGGTTGCGACGGCTGTGACGTCAGAGTCGCATGCGTTTCGGTATTCGCGGCGCACGTTTTCTCCGTTTCTTTTGCACTCTTCGTTGTGAAACTTTCAATGCAGGTTTACATCGTTACAAAGAACCGTCCTTCACGTTTACTTGGGATCACCTGTGGTGGCCCGTCGCCACCCCTTTTAAGATAGGCGGCTTACCAAAATGGAACCTCCACAGTTCGGAGGAAGATCCTCTCAGGTCCTGGTACCCTCCATAGAGATGCATGGCACCGTTGTAGACGACGCTGGAGTGACCTCTGCGACCGCTTGGGGAGCTGCCGTCGCCTCCAGACCCGATACCACAGCGCGAAGACTGCTTGCGCCACACACTGGTTGCTGCAGAGGTACAGAATACAAGTATTCAGGGGAATGGCGGTCAGGTATTAGAGTGGAAACCATTTTTCCCCTTACAAACAAACAAACAAACAAACAAGCAATTAGAGTGGAAACGTGCACGTTTTCATGCTAACGCTATTGGGAACTGCTATGTCATCCACGTACTCGAAGCGGGGAGGTACCCGGGTTCGAATCCCGGTGCCGGCTGTGCTGTCTGGGGTTTTTCCTGGGTTTTCCTCTGACGCTTTCAGATATATGTCGGCACAGTTCCCCTAGAAGTCGGCCCAGGACGCACATTTCCCCAGGGCGTCAGTCGTGACGTTGCCCACATACGTGAGGCCGACAACGGCAAGCCCTTTCAACATCACCACCACCACCACCACCACCGAAGCGCAAATTTGATTTAAACAGAATGCATTTTCACAGAAGTTTTTTAACACGTGGCCTCCCCTCTGCTTGCTCGGAAGAACATTGAGAAAGACTTCATGTAGCGAGGTATGCTTGAACCAAGGAAATCTGATTTTCAAATCAAGGGCTTTCACTAGAGTGCAACGGAGAGGCAGCGGTGCGTGTGACACTCAGAAGGTTTGGAGTGTATTTGCTCTCTTGGAGGGGCTCCATTTAAAAGTGAGCGATGGCATACACAACTCCGGTTCAAACTACGTGTCAGTTATTCGCGCACTTCGGTTATCACAAAGCGCTAATGCGTTTAAGATGGTTAAAGGAGCAATGAGGTGACGTTTAACGTGGCTTGGAACGCTGTTTCATTCGTCAAGCTGTCCACCAGGAGTCACTGTGCAAGATATTTTCGCTCTGGGCTGTATCATAATTGCGCGATCAAATTTACAAAAGCAGAGGGAGAAAGCAGCCGCGGCCGGCCGACACGATCCCGATGTGACGTAGGGAGGTCCCCCTACCTTTTTTATTTGTTTCTTTCTCCTCAGCTCACGCGCCGGGCATACCTGCTTGAGCTGTGCCGCGTTACGTCACGAGTTACGTGTCCGGGGACCACGTTACGTCACCACGCTCCCTCTTTCTTCGATATGCTCTTTTCACGGGTGAAGGATTTCTAACAGATGTGCGAAACAGAAGCCCCCAGCGCGCTCTGTAGATCACCTGCAGTCGTCGTTCTTTCGTCGTTCTTTCGCAGAGGCTCGTTTTATTTGTTGCGGGACAAACCGCAGCGAAAAAAAAAAATATGAAGGGTGTCACATCCGAGGACAACAGAGAAAGTTACTGGACCAGTCAAGCCTAACAACGACACCAGTAATGATGACAGACTTAAATTTAATGTGATCCTAATGAGATGTCTAACATTGTGATTTTTAGGAAAGGAGACGCAAGCGCTTTGGGCCTCCAGAGAAGTATCGTCGTCGCAAGCCGCGCTTTGGGGCTTTAGGCGTGGGTGCTATTTTTCGAGAGAGAAAAAAAAACATTGTATTTATTTTGGAGAATAGCGGTTGGGTCCCAAAGGCGGATAGCGTCGTACACGCAGTCGGCGGAAATCCGCGTTAGCGGATTTCTGGAAAGCGGATTTCTGGTTAGCGGATTTCCAGAAAACGGCTTCAGTTGCCATTTTTATATTCGATATTTATTTGTGCTGGTCAGGGGGGGGGGGGGATTTATTGGCAAAAAACAAAAGAAAGGGGAATGATCAGCCATGCAGCCAGGGTGTTGTTTGTTACTCACGTAGATACTCCAAGGTAGACATAACTATACTTCATGACACTCATAATGGGATAAACCTCGGGAAACCAGTAAACATGCACGACCACGCGACCGTTCCTCAATGAAATACAACGGGTAGACCAACGGCGCAAGAACTCTACTTCACCTAGCACCATCCTCTAAGTGCACGTCTGTAAGTGCACCACAATATACTTGTTTAACGACCAGGTAAAAGAGAATATCACACGTAGGCTGCGACTCTGGGCGACGTGTTGAACGACAGGTGTCTCGTGAGCGTTATTTCACGAGTCCCTTATTTTCGTCAACGCAGCAATAAAAAAGAGGACAGAGGCATGATAAATATAATGCGTATACAACTGTGAATAGTAGAGGTGAGTGCGGATAAGCAAACTTGGACCCGCACCCGCACAGTACCCGGGCGTGTGTGACCCGCACGCGCAAGAATTTAATCTGGGTAAACCCGCACCCCCAGTGCTGTATGTATAACCGCACACCCGCATTGGGATCCGCGGGGGGAAGTATTCCTCGCCCACTTTAACGCTGTTGCTATTTTAAAATAATGGAAATTCTGAGTGTTGGCTACGTGTCTCGGACGGCTTCCATCGTATGCCAATAAAACTGCAATTCAACAGAGAGCCATATATGTCTGCATTAATAATCGAACTCGCACGCCAGCGCTTGCCTGCTGCAGTCTGGCACATGGATTTATACGGTCAAGGACATAGGGCACTGCTAAGCTCGCGTGTGACAGAGAAGGACCACTTAGTTGGCCATGGAGTGCGGGTAATGCGGGTACACCCACATTTTACCCGCTACCCGCAGCGATCGCGAATTCCTACGCGCAAATCGTGACGATGTGCGGGTAACCGCGGGTATACCCGCACCCGCGCTCATCTCTGGATACGAGTGCGCACAACATTGCGCTTGCGCAACACCGCAGCGTTGCAACATTGCGTTACGTGCACTTCAGCGCTTGCGTTCTCGATTCCCTGTTTCTCAAGCGCGCTATTCTAAAACGCTCTCATCACGGCATGCAATACTAATTGAACCTCTGTATGCAATAAGGGGATCAGAAAGCCCCAATCGGATTCGTCTGAACGTTTCGTAACGCGATCGCAGCTGGTATCTCTCGGATAATGCCTTTGAAAAAGCGTATCTGCTCTAAATGCACGTCCTGTTAGGATAGTTTTCGGGTGTTCGACAAAGCAGGAGAGGAACGAAATCCAGGAACGTGACTCTTTTTCAACACGAACACCGCCTGCACAGGGTTTTGGGGGTAGGACACAAAAATTCGAGTAGCTGTGCAGTGGGGCCTTTGGTACTCGCAGTCAAAATACAGCTTCGCACTGTGGGCAGGCTTTAACAGGATCCTTTCTCTGTGTTTGAGAGTTGAGTTGAGTTTGAGTTTGAATATAAAAAAAATAAGGGAGGAAATTGAATTCGACACCTGACGAATTCTGCATCTCCATCACTATGCCGTCTCATTCTTCAGTGCCCCACCCTCACCTCTGAGCCTCAACGCATTAACCTGATCTTTTTTGTTGTTTTGTTTAAGTCATCTATGTCTTTCATTTATCTCATCCTTCTTTCACCTCTTGTTGGTTTATTGGCTCTACACTTTACCCCAAGCAAAATTCGCTTTAGGCAAGTTTTCAGTTTACAGTTCTTTGGAGGGGAAGTGTGGAACTGTTTACCGGTGTCACTGAGAGAAAATGCTAAACTTAATTTCACGTGCGCGCTGCGGAACTTGGCTACTCGTCGTTTAAGTGTGTTCTTAGCAAGAGGGATGTCAAAAATTAAGTCCTTCCGCGACTGAGGACGCTCGGAACCAGCAGCCACGCAGAATCATATCTTTCGCTTTCGTGATTTCTTGAAAACGGGAGGCGTACGCCTTTTTGTGGCAATTTAAGTTGCCCCGGAAGCGGTGAAAACGGCATGCATAGAACACTGCGCGCCAACCACTACAACGAATGATAGAGTTATCGCTTCTGATTCGGAAAGAGAGCGGGGCGTACGCCTTTTTGTGGCAATAGGGACATACGAAAACTGCTACAAAAGTGGGTGGTGGTGGTGGTGGTGGTGGTGGTGGTGGTGGTGGTGGTGGTGCTTCTGAAAGAGCTTGCCATTGTCGGCCACACTGAGGTCACAAAACAGCTCCCACCCACCCCCACCCCACCCTGTCTTCCAATCACAAGCGAACACCCTATCATTCGTGGCAGTGGTTGGCGCACAGTGTTCTATGCGGTGAAGGTCTGTTTTGTTTGTTTTTTGTTTTTTTTTAGTGTAGACCGCAATTACCTCCGTTTTAGTCCTTGCCCCTGAAATTTACTCCCCAAAACTGACCATAGTTTCTAAACCTCGCATAAACTTGCAAGCACTTAGTCCCCGAAGGTACTAAAATTGCTGCCGTCTTTCCCGTAATAATATCTACTCCTTTTTAAGTGTGCAATAATACTCCAAGCACATTTCGTTGCAGAGATGTACCACCACATCATCATCCCATTTATGTGTGTGTCTGTGTACAGAAATGCCGCCAGCTGGCAGGTGCAAGGAGGACTGGTAGTGGAAGGAAGAGACATATTGTTTGGATACTACTCCCGCATACACCGCGTCAGTGCAGCGAAAGCACGCTTTACAGGAAACCGCAAGGGCCATGCAGGCATGCGCTTTGGCTCATTTGACTCCCTATTTGTAGAATGCATTCTGCGTCACAAGGGAAAGAGTAAGTATTCACGCGTTACTTCATCGTGAACGCCCACGCGTGGCAACCTCACCGACGCGGAACGAAAGCCACACACCCCAGCAACCCCCATATTCCGTTACTCGATACCACCATGCACGTACACGTATTCTAGGAAGATGTATTAAGTACTCTGTAATAACGTGAGACACGTGAAAGTGTTGTCCTTACTCACCTAAATCGAATATCCACAACGGCGTTTCCCCCGTTGAAGCGAATCCAATTTCGCCTCCAAATACATAGAGCTTACTCTGAAAAAAATAATAATAATAATAAAAATCGTGCGCAATGTTTTTCTTTTCTTTCTCTTTTTTTTTTTCATGCGCTCAACTTAAATACCGTTCCACACAACACTACGAAACAATTAGGTGAACGCGGAGATATTTCCATTTCAGTGATACAAAGTATGTGTTAAATGTAGTGAAAATACCGAGCATGATTAAGAACGCGGAGGGACAAGGACGACACATACACGGAGGCGTTCAACTAGTTCAATACACAACACTAGTCAGGAAAGTCCCGGGCAAACAAAGGCGGCCTCTAACGGTGACAGGTTGACTGACCTCTGACTCACGTTATTGGACGAACGGTGTATGAAGGTCGCTTCTACAATCTCGCGCCCAAGCCTACACTCTTAAAAATGAACTTCACCACATAGCACGCTCCTAGCCAACCATCATCCCGAATGACAACGTTCTTGCCCCTGATTTGTTGAAAACGGGAGGAGGAGCCTATTTTGTGACACTTATGCTGTTCATAATTGTCACAGAAAAGGCGTACGCCTCCCGTTTTCAACAAATCAGGGCAGATAACGATATCACTCGAGATGATGGTTGGCTAGGAGCGTGCTATGAGGTGAAGTTCGTTTTTAAGAGTGTAGAATGGTGGCTGAATGGTGGATTGTAGAAGCGACCTTCATACATCGTTCGTCCAATAACGTGAGTCAGAGGTCAGTCAACCTGTCACCGCCAGAGGTCGCCTGTGTTTGCCCGGGACTTTCCTGACTAGTGTTGTGTGTTGAACTAGTTGAATGCCTCCGTGTGTGTGTCGTCCTTGTCTCTCGGCGTTCTTAATCACGTTCAGTCCCAACCAACACGCTCTACACCTTCTCGCACTCCGTTGTGAAAATAGTCCTACACAAAAGTTGTTAACAACTAAACTTACACTGCTGCACAAAGAAACATCAACTAGAGAGAGGGACTCGGAAAACTTTAACCTGCGAAATGTTCATAGCAGTTATTGGCGATGAGCTATAAGATTTCACGGGGCTGACATATGGAAGCACTATGCCCGTAGACACGAGGTATGCGCGGCACATTACTTTAAACTGCTCTCTTAAACCCACTATCCCATACTCTGATTGGTTGAATGAAAGGAATTGCCTCAGGACGAGAGCCGCCGATATTTCGAAGAGGGACTGTTCTTCTTCTGGTCACCGTCCTCGTCATTGCCATGATATTTAAAGGCTTAGGTATGACGTGTTAAAGGTTCATGCGAATTGTGGGTCAACGGCCCGAGGGGAAGAAAGGGTCCGTTCAGGCTTTACCACCCTTTCTTCCCCCTGAGCTGTTGACCCACAACTCGCATGAACCTTTAACACGTCATACCCAACCCGTTAAATACCATGCCAATGATGAGGGCTGTGACCAGAAGAAGAACCGTCTCTCTTCGAAATTTCGGCGCATCTCGTCCTGAGGCAATGTCCTTCACAGTTCCTCCCCGGTTCGCTGAATTTCTACCTGTCTTTGATTGGTTGAGTTAGGTATTTCATAAATCTAGCTGCACGTTCTTTTGTTTTCTTCTTTTTGTATAGTGTGCTGTCATGTATGTACGCATCACGTTCATGTATGTATGTGTGTGTGTGTGCGCCTGCAGAAATGCCGCCAGCTGGCAGGTGCGAGAAGAACTACACTCGAAAACCAGAGCTTCACCGCATAGCACGCTGTGCGCCAACCACTGCCACGAATGATAGGATTATCGCTTCCGATTCGAGGAGAGGGGGCGTACGCCTTTTTGTGGCAATTTGGATATATAGTAATTGCCACAAAAAGGCATACCCCTCCCTCTCCCCTCGAATCAAAGGCGATAACCCTATCGTTCGCGGCAATGATTATCGAACTACGTGTTATGCGGCGAAGTTCTGCTTTTAGAGTGTAGTAGTGGAAGGAAGAGACACTGTTGGGATACTACTCCCGCGTACACCGCGCCACAGCAGTGAAAGCACGCTTTACAGGAGACCGCAAGGAATGGGCATGCGCTTTGGCTTGTTGGCTTTTGGTCATGTTGTGTTTTTGTTCGTTTATTGTTGTTGTCTTTTTCTTTTCTTTTCTTTTTTTTTTCACGTCGCATGATTTGTGTTTTTTTTTTTCGGTCGAATGCTTTGCACTTGTTCAATGGACAGTTAAACATACGCTGTACATTAATGTTATCTTCCTTTCCCCGCGACCAGTGACGAATGTCACACACGACGAACACGTCCGTGTCCGTCGTAGGGTTGCTACACTGCACGCAAACTAAACATTAGAGGCACTTGGGCCCGGTGTCACCGACGCCGATTAACACTTGAACCGAAATCAACGGTCCCATCACTTGAATTAAACGATTATTATCTATGCTTCACTAAAGGGACTTATTGTCACTAAAACATTCACCGCGTCTCCAACTAACGTTTGTAAAAAAGAAGAATGGAGTGTTAACTTCAAGTTTTCGCAACCCTTGATCTCCGTTCAAAGTTAACCGACGTTGGTGAAACCGTGCCTTAACTTCTTCTTACCACCTTCTTTCTTACCAAGTCTTAAATACTTTTGCTCGTACTGCTTTAATGTTAGGTTAGGAAAAATTGACTTTACTACCGGCTCAAAAAAGAAGAAGAAAAAAAGAAAGATGTCGGTCATTCAACCTAACCAAGACCCATTCCGGTGAAGACCATTCGGTTAAAATGTCACGCATCGCTTTTCAGATTTCCAATATATCACATTCTCTTCGTCACTTCTTTAGACAGCGTATGGGGAGATGTCATTTCGGGGTGAACTAATTTCGCCAGGGACGAGTTATTTCTTGTTCTTTTTTTTTTTTTCTTTTCACGCGACTCTGTCAAAGCGACTTGTCAAATTAGAAGGTAAAAGGACAGCTGCTTCGCCTTGAATTTTTTAACTCCTTGAAACTCATTTACAATTCATGGGAGTGGGTAGGAAGGAAGAAAACTCGCGTCCCCTAAGGGCTGGAACAAGTTCAAAATGTACCTTCCAAGACACGATGGTGTGTTCCTGAAGACAGGGTGGTTTGCAGCCTTTGCTTCGAACTTCTTCCCACCGGTTGGACACTGAAATCAGTCAATCGATTAATACTTTTATTCGTAGATTGATTTCGAACGCTGGAGTACAAAAGTGACTGCGGGACACAGTCAGAGATGATATAATGTGATTACTCTGTGATTCCAACAATGCGACAGGAAGAACGAAAAAAGTGCTCGTAAGTAAAAAAAACGTGGCCGTCATCTCGAAATAACAAATAATGAAGCGTGAAAAAAAGGACAGAACATTGCCGGTTAACTTCAGTGGCCTTCTTGCTAGACAGGTTCCAAATACACCATAGAAGAAATTTTGTCCAAAAAAAAAAGAGTTAAGCGTTCGTCAAGTAGCCTGACTGGATGTTGCGTAAGCCAGTCGGAGAAGAGTCGCTGATCCCAGATCCCGTTCACGCGATTGGACCATTTCTGGGTACGCGTATGCGCATGCCCAGTCACTTTTCCCTGGGTTTTCCTCAGACGCTTTCAGACATATGTCGGCACAGTTCCCTTGGAAGTCGGCCCAGGACGCACATTCCCCCAGGGCGTGAGTCGTGACGTTGCCCACATACGTGAGGCCGACAACGGCAAGCCCTATCACCACCACCACCACCACCACCACCCAGCCACTTCCCGCTCCCCCGCCAGCTCCCGTGGCTCAGTGGTTAGCGTGCTAGCCATGTCACGTTGAGACTGGGAGGTACCCGGGTTCGAATCCCGGTGCCGGCTGTGCTGTCTGGGGTTTTTCCTGGGTTTTCCTCAGACGCTTTCAGACATATGTCGGCACAGTTCCCTTAGAAGTCGGCCCAGGACGCACATTCCCCCAGGGCGTGAGTCGTGACGTTGCCCACATACGTGAGGCCGACAACGGCTAGCCCTATCACCACCACCACCACCACCACCAGCCACTTCTGGCGGCCGCCGCCATGTTTGTTGACATGAAAAATGCTGTAGGCTGTGATGCGAGTTGGCGAAGCTTTTTCTCGCAATGCTTGTAATGTGTCAACTGCCGAAACATGCAAGGCGTAAATGTTGGTGTATGGTTCTTCCGCTATCCATCGTAAAAGCATCACCGAAAGAAGCGGAAGCTTTGCATTTTCGCCGTTGGGCGCATGAAGAAAGATGATTCCGTGTGGATGCCGACGAAGAGCTCACATGCCACGTTCTTTGTCCCCAAGATCTTTATCTTTGCCAGTGTTGGTGGCGCATGCGTTTTGAAGCTCCTCCAATGCGTGTAATGTGTTGCGTCGAACTGTACGAGCGTCGCCATGATAGTTGGCATGAAAACATGACGCGTTATGAATATGCCTTAACAAGTTTTCGTGTGGTTTTTTGTGGGTGTATCACGTGTTGTGTGCTTCCACTGGCGCAGGCTATACCATTCAAAACAAATGTTATCCTGCTACGTCCTCAAAAAATGCCAGCCACGCCCGCGTTGTGTTAATTTGCCATCGCTGCTTCGTCGTCTTCTTATCATGTCGTCTCTCGCCGCCAGGAGCGACGCGTACACAGAAATGGTCCAATATGGTTGTGAATTTATCGACCATTTCAGTTCCAGTGCGTTTCTTATTAAAATAGCTTTAGTAACACGAATTACACGTTGTTACTTTTAAGTGGGCCATTAAGTCAAAAAAGTAATCAAAGGAGCCAAATACTATTAACGTCCAATCGGCATTCACTCTAGGGAAAAATAAATTGGGGGCAAACACAGCTTCTACTCCGCAATTGGTCGCAATTCGATTCCCTTGAACCTGAAATTTGCCACCAGCACTGTCCCAAGCAGCAAAATGCACTGGAAGTTTAGTGCAATAGGGGTGGGCGTGTAGGTGAAAGGCCCTGAACAGATTCGTGAAACTACTGAACATCGATAAGACACATACCGTCCACCCCTATTGCACTCGACGATCAGTACATTGTGCTGCTTGGGGTAAAGATTCATAAGCTTCCCATGAAGTTTATTCCGAAAAGGGATTGGTGTGTAGCAATGTATCTATACAATCCCCACAATTACTAAATCCCCACAAGTACCAAAAAAGTACCCAAAAGCACTAAAATTACTTATTTTCTTCTCACTGCGTTGAAAAGCACGCTTTGATTTTTTTTTTGTAATTATTATCGCGTACGCACTCAGATCATCAGTCCGTGTACGCACTCAATATCAGAGTTTCCTACTAGTGAGTCGTTTGCCCGTCTGCGTACCGATAATAAGCGATAACAGTCTCTTTCTCTCAGGACACCATAGACAGTACAAAACGAGATAACATTTACTGTACGTATCGCAATAAAGAACGAAACGCGCAGGCAGCACAAACTGAGGTATTGAAAACAGATTATGTCTCAGCGTCTAAGCCTGCGATACCACATCAAAACGCTTTCAATTTTCTTTTTCCATTTCTCCCTAATATTTCCCTGTAATGTCGGGCTTTTTTTTTTTCCTTTTTTCTTAATTTCGCAGTCCCATTTCGAACGTAATTCCGAGCAAATTCGAACGACCGGCTCCCTTCCATTCGCCTTATCTGTGGCAATCCATCGCTAACACGGGTAATTTTTCATTTTAATCCCTTTGTGCATTACGCTTACTGTGAGCACCGAGAGACGAGCTCAGGGCATTAGTACAATGTGAGAATGATTATGCAAGATATACGATCGGTAGAAGTAACGGTAGAAGACCGTGGTAGAAGTCTGAGCCTGACGGCATGCTGTTCTCGGCGATTACTCAACGCTGGTGGTGGAGCACTGTCTAGCCTATACACGTAAAGTCCTGAACGTGATGTGACGATGGTACACAGGGGTGACATAAACCCGTGATTTTTGAAACTACCCTCAAGCGGGTGTTTTGGCAAAACTGCCATCTTGTCCTGGTCGCACGTCATTGAAAATGTCATTTTGAGGTCATGTGACTTTGTTTCCATGTTTTTTAGCCGCTTACCGACATATTTCGGTCGTCATAACACAAAGAGATGAACGTATTTTTCCAGCGTAAACTATGCAGTGCTTCTTCCGCAACATGGTAGCCCATTCCTCCTTAGTTTAAATGAATCGCATCGGGTCAGTGAGTCTTAACGCGCGGTCGTCGTCACATCTTTGGAAGTCGTCAACGGTACGAGGCCTTATATGCAATACTGCGCATTGTACCGCGAGATTATCCGATAAAAAATATCACCGTGATCGAAAGACATCTAAAATTTCACGCAGAAACAACAATTGCATTGTTGTCGGTTTCGCCGCCGATCACAGGCGCCCCCATCTTTAAGGTCACATGCGCCTTGACGTTTGCCGTGACTTGCGACAAGGACCTGTCCAGGATGCATTGCGTTCGCCCAGCAGGCTTTCGTCTATGGAGCAAGACATTGGATGCCACCCCTATGTGCTGGTAAATGTCAAAGTGATTCAGCCTTGTAGCGCAAAATTATAATGCGAAATTTATTAACCCAGTAGTCAAAACAATCAAAAGAGCAGCGTTGCGAAAAGTAGTCGGGGAATTGAACGTACGACTTCATTACGTTATGTTTCAAAGATTTTCGGTGACAACTCAGTCTGGGAAAGAGGTATATCTTCTTCTGTATAACAGTCGTGCCTCGTTAATACAGACACTTTCATCCCCGACCAAAATCGTCCATATGGCGAAGCGTCCATATTATCTAATACCAAAGAAATAACAAAAACAGTGATGATGGTTTATTGAAAAAAATCCCGAATTACTGCCTGCTTGCAGGCATTCGCTCCGAGATCGAGCAGTGTCGTCGCGCTGCGGAGAATCGATGAACTACCGTTGTGTGGACGCGTCGTCTGCTTTTACACGTTTATTCAGCGTTTACAGCAGTAGGTGGAGCATTGGAGAAGCGGAGAGTATCGTACCAGTGATCTTCCGGTGAATATATACTAGAATCACGGAAAAGAACTATCAATTCCGAACATCGGCCCACGTGTTATCCACACTAGAAGGGTGACAGTTTCGCCCCCTATAGGTCAATCTCGCAGCGAATACTTGGTTGCACCTGATTTCAGCTTAGCAAAACGTCGGCAACACGTAGAGCCTGCTGCCCGTCGCCATTTTCACTTAAAGAAGTTAAGAGCCGTTTGTAGTCCCGCTTGAGCCATAGCGGATGTGGTCACTGGCTTAACGTCGCTGAAGTCGTGGACGCCAGCGCCTGACAACTTGCCTTTACAACTGTCCCGCCTCTGTTCGCGTAAGCTGCCGAGCGACTGCACTGTCACTCTTAGAAATGAACTTTACCGCACAGCACGCTCCTAACCAACCACGATATCGAATGATAGCGTAATCTGCCGTGGTTTGTTGAAAAAGGGAGGCGTATGCCTTTTTTGTGACACTTATGCTGAACATAATTGTCACAGAAAGGGCGTACGCCTCCCGTTTTCAACAAATCAGGGCAGATAACGATATCATTCGAGATGATGGTTGGCTAGGAGCGTGCTATGCGGTGAAGTTCATTTTTAAGAGTATACTTTCAAAAGTTCTCCTGTAGAGTATGAGGAGAGACTTGGCCTTTATACCGATAACGTGCACATTAAAAAATTAACTTCACCGCATAGCACGCTCTTAACCAACCATTATCTCGAATGATATTGTTATTTGCCCTGATCTGTTGAAAACTGGAGGCGTACGCCTTTTTTGTGTCAATTATGAACAGCATAAGTGTCACAAAAAAGGCGTTATATTCGTAGGCGAACGTATATACTCGTCACAGAAGGGCTCTCACTCTGTAAACCAGGAGTTATATGCAGCTGCATCATTCTGCGCAATTTTTGGCCCTGTGCGTGTTTTTGGCCAAAGTTCTGTTTCACCCATCAATCCCTCCTCCTCTTTTAGATGAGTCAGCATCCATCGCCTCTTTGCCCCACGTGCCAAGTAGCAGCTGACGTGCCACGCATACTCCTTGACTGCCAGCGGTACGAAGATCACCGGTCGAGTCTCCGGCGCCGCCTTGCTCATCTAGTATAGGCTACCGAGAGCTTTCCCTCGCGGTGCTACTTGGTCCTGCTCAGCACGCTGAAGTCACGTCCGCGCTGACACGATTCCTTCGGGAATCTCAACTCCTGGGCATGCTCTGATACGTCCTATGCGCATCGATTAGAGAAGGAGATGTTTATTCTGTATTTTTTCGTAATTTTCTGCGTCTCAGTTGCTTGTATCCTCTTTTGTTTGCTTGATAGCTTTTTGGGAATAGCAAGCCTACACCGTTGCTAACCTTTCCCTTCTCCTTTTCTTTTACTTCGCATTAAACATATCCCCCCCCCCACACACACACACACACATCCATCCCTCAAGCACCAGCCTAAGGTCAAGAGCTCCGTTTACATGAATACGGCACAACCATATGGTATCCAGTTGTCAAATCGAATCTATGTAAACGGATCAATTCGCTAGGAGAGCGTATCATACTCAATCCGCTAAACACAGAAGGATCGAGACGGTGGATGCCCGTTCAGATTGTGCATGTAAACAGACGATGCGCATCGAGGGAAGAAGAGGGGATTATGGGAAGGGGCGTTCGGCTGCGGGCTAGTGGCGTCGTCTGCTACTCCTAGTCGGGATGACAAACTGGTGATATTAGGGAGTTCTCGGCCACGACTCCGTTTTGGATTTTTGGATTTGTTTTAGTCTACACTCTTAAAACAAAGCTTCACCACATAGCACGCTGAAGGCCAACCATTGTACAGAGTGATGCCTCCATCACTCTCGATTTGTGGAAAGCGCGGTGCGTACGCTTTTTTTGTGACAATTAGCATTTCTGTATCGGTGTCACAGAAAGGCGTACGCCTCTCGTTTTCAACAAGTCAGGGGAGAGAACGATGCCATTCGGGATGATGGTTGGCTATAGGAGCGTGCTATGTGGTGAAGTTCATTTTTAAGAGAGTACACTGACAGAAGCAGCGGGGCTTGCAGCCGTACACTCTTAAAAATGAACTTCACCGCATAGCACGCTCCTGGCCAACCATCATCTCGAATGATATCGTTATCTGCCGTGATTTGTTGAAAACGGAAGGCGTACGCCTTTTCTGTGACACTTATGCTGTTCATAATTGTCACAGAGAAGGCGTACGCCTCCCGTTTTCAACAAATCAGGGCAAATAACGATATCATTCGAGATAATGGTTGGCTAGGAGCGTGCTATGCGGTGAAGTTCATTTCTCAGAGTGTAGATGCTACGTTTTCGGCGTTCTGACGTGCGGCGCGAAGGTAGCGGCGATACCGGAAACGGCAGCATTTGCGGAAGTGCGCCTCTAACTTTCCGATATGACACAGCGGTGCGCCGTTTCCGGTCTGGACTCGGTGTGCATCCATGCAAACGGTGTTGTATCGTCTTCTCTCAGGTTCCGACTCGATTCGATACGCTTGCGTCGTATTCATGCAAACGCGGCTAAGATGTTAGGATCAGACCGGGATAAGACATTACGATAGCGGGGGGTTATGTTAAGAAACAATCCTCGAAGCTCGTTTCATCGCGTACAGCGCCGCTACATTATACTACCGCAATATATCTGGATCACGCGAGGGATCCGAAATTTACGGGCGTACAAAGTTATCGACTCCATTCTGCAATACCGCTGGTTACGTTCGGCAGTGACGTCATGTTCTAATTTCCGCTTCAGAACTGCGGGATACTTCCCTTGGGAGTGGGAGGCACCACCCAATATCAACGATGCTTCTCTGAATGTACCCGAGAGCCCTTTGCTGACCTAGCCAGGTCCACCAAGCTCACCTCGGAAAAGCGTGCAACGAAGAAGGCCGCCACTAGATACCCCACTGTTGCCGTTCCGGATTACTTCAGCGCGCTAAGTTTAGCGGCAAAATGTTTTTGTTGTTTCTGCGAATGAATCTAGTCTTTATATGTCCAAATAAAACGCGTATAACAACTTTCTTTGTCGTGTTTCACTTTTTGGTCCCGTTTTTAAACGTGTTGAGCGATCGGAAGGATCTAGTGCACGGCTGCGTGCATCACATAGCGTACCTGTCGTACCAGGCGCCGCAGGCGCTGCAGTCGTCCATTTCTCCTTCGGTGGCTTGGCCTGGATTGGATTGTGCTTCAACTGGATCTTTAGCGCGCTGCAATCCACGCAAGCCAACGTCTGGTAACAATGGGGTATCTAAGGGCGGCCTCCGGCATTGCACGCATCGGGATAGGAACAAATACATGGGAAAATGGCGACTTTGGGGGACCTGGACCTAGCAGACAGTCTTGGTGCTTTAGCAGACGACAAGACCCGCATGCCAGATGGCGCCTCGGGCGCCTGCTGCACCCGGGATGCGGGCGAATATTATGCCGCGCACATATTTAAACAGAAAATGGAGGGCGTCAATAAGGAAATCAGTTCGAACTTTGGTAAGACTTTTGTGTATTCCGTCCTTACCTTCATCGCGTTTCTTTAAAGGGTCGGTCGCCTTCATAGCCATCGATTCCTAAACTATGGCAACATTTTATTCCTCGCTGATCACTGACGATGATACGGAAAATCTCACGCGAAGTTTTGTGCAGCTTGATTAAATACATCGCAAGAGCAGACGCCAGATAGTTACGAGCATGGCGGAAGTCTCTCCCTGGAAATATATCAGAAAATGTCACAACAAAATCGACCAATGACGGAACTCCCTTGACGACCCTAATGAGAGAAGCAGACGAACTTGAAAAAAAGGCAATCGCCTGCGCGCTGCCTTCTGACGCCCAGCCTTCTTCTGCCCTGCGTCGGCATTCGGTGCCGCTGTCCGGCGACTGAAGGTGTCGGTCCCATCAACTGCGTCTACTTCGTCTTACACCCCACCAATGTGGTCGATGGTCACACCCACCGTGTACACACATATCCCTGGCATCACGAGCAAAAACGACCATCCCCCGCCTGTCCTGCGGTACCTCGTGCTGGAGCACCTGGACGCCCTACACAGCCAGCGACTGCAGATATATACCGACGGCTCGGTCTCCGCGGGCGTCTCCACAGCAGCACTGTTCCTCCCTTCCGAAAACATCGAACAAGCCTTCAAGCTTCCCCACGAAACGTCGCCCACCGAAGCGGAGCTTGTAGCCATTCACGAAGCACTGAAGCTTGTATCCGCTCGTCCACCTGGAAGCTGGACAGTCCTCACAGACAGCAAGTCGGCGCTGGAGGCACTGTCTTCGCCTCGCTCGCAAGTGGTTTCTGACATCCGCTCACTGATCCTGGTTGTGCACAACCTCCTCGTCACCTCCGGCCACTCCGTGTGGTTTCAGTGGGTGCCAAGCCACATTGGCTTGCCGGGAAACACACGTGCCGACACAGCAGCGAAGCGCGCTCATGGCGCAGCTGAGTGCAACACTGTCATCCCGTTATCACCATCCGTCTGCCGCATACACATCCGCCGGCGCGTTTCCTTCGACACCCACCTCTTCATGGAAAACACTGTCGCAGCCAACACCTTCCTCCACCGCACTGACCCGGAGATGGCCTTCAGTGTGTCGCTACGGCTGTCTCGAAAGGAAGAGTCGGCTCTGCATCGTCTTCGCCTGAATGTCGCCCGTACTCCATCGTTCCTGTTCAAGATCAAGCAGCGTCCCTCTTCGGCGTGCCCCTCCTGCTCCACCGACGCCGACACCCATCATTTACTCATGACCTGCCCAAGATATGCCGCTCCTCGGACCGCACTCACGCACCGTCTATCTGCCCTGGGGCACAGAGACCTGTCTTTGGCCACCCTACTGGGCCCCGTAGGGCAGAAGCAATGGGCTGTTACCAGAGCGCTCATATGCTTCCTGGGTGACACTGGGCTCCTGGACTGCCTCTGAGCGGTCGTGTACTCATGCCCCTCTGCTGCCCATGTGCCGCTTGCGTCTTTCTCCCTTTCTGTTTTTTTTTCCTTTTCTTTCTTTTCTTTTTACAAGGAATAGCAAGTCGGCTCCTGCCTGGCTGACCTTTCCTTTTTACCTGCCTCTTTTTTTTTCGCAATAAACATATTCCCCCCCCCCTTCTGACGTCACCGTGATGTTTCTTGCGCTGGAGCTTCCTCAACTGCGGAGACAATGCTAATTTGCAAAACTCATTTGTTTAACATCTAGGTGCTTCTCGGAACAAAAAAAAAAAAAGCCAAATATACTGTCGAGCGATGTGAAGGTACTTTTTTTCACACGTTCATTTCGGAAGCGACTACTATCTTACTATAATCAACACGCTTTCCTAGACGTATCTTTAGTAAACTTAGGCCGGTTTCACGACGCGAGTTAACACTTGACCGAGGTCAGACTTTTCTAATCTTGGTGTTAATCGTCAACCCTGTTTCACCACCTCGAGATAGCGCGATTTCCGGTCAATCGGGATCACACGGAGCCGTTGGTAACACGGGGTTGGCGCTCAACACCACGTTTAGGAAAGCCTAATTTCGGTTCAAGTGTTAACTGGCATTGGTGGAACCGGGTCTCAAGTTCGTAAAGAAATTGAAAGTGAAGTTACAAGGCGACAAAAAGCAGACGCCATTCCTTCTTCCACGATAAGAATGGGCGAAAGTTGTATCTTTCTTTTTATGCGAAAGTAGATAATCGCGGTAAATGAAGAGCGAGAAAGGGGGTCGGAGAGGAAAAAAAACGACGTCTCTAATTAAAAAAAAAAAGAAACCTTGTAAGAACAAAACGAGTAACGGCCAAATGAAATCCGAAAAGAAAACAGAAAGCTGCAGAAGGACAGACAAAATATCAATACAAGTCAGCAATGGCGCGTCTGAGAGAACTGTCAGGGGAAAAAAGGAAAAGCAGACGATCGGGCACCCGCGGGCAGCAGGAGAGAGGACAGTCGCCATGGCAACCGGGGAGGCAGAGGTTGCCATGGCGACACGGGACGCTCAAGAAAAAACGTCTTGAGGTATAACGTCGGGAATGATACTCAGACGCGCAACGCCCCTTCGTGAAACAGTGATTGCGCGCTGTAGTTTAGCCGAGTAAACGGTTTCTTTGCCTCGAGGCGTGCCGGGAGGGCTCAATCGGTAACGACCCCTCTTGATATGTTTAGCCGGGAGTAGTACTTGCAGACGGGCGCGGTTGTTTACACGTGTTCCTTAAATGGGATAGGACGGACTATAGGATGACCACACGCTAGAAGGTCGTTTGTCCACGCAGTGGATCTAAAGATGCCCGCGCTATTAAAGACGCTGAGTGCGAACGTCGCTAAAAGAGGATGCGTCTGATCTCTTAAGAGACGTGTTCCTTCTCTGTTTCATGTTTTTCTTTTTCTTTTCTTTTTTTTTTCAGAAAGACGTCTCAGTGCACACCTTGAGAGATGTTAGACTGCGGAAGCGCATATGCAAGACTTTTGGCGGAGGAGGCGGATAGCGCTTTGCTATAGTAAAAAAAAAAATCTAGTCCGTCAGCTACATACGCCGTTGGAGATAAGGAGACACAATAGTGCGCCCGGAGAAGTACTGCAGCGCCACCGTGTGCTATACCGTGTGCTATCAGTGGGGGAGCGCACTTTCTGCCGCAGCGTAGTGTCATGCGGTTTGGGGGGGGGGGGGGTATGTTTAATAGAGGAATGTAAATGAGGAAATGTCAGCCAGGCTCATGCCGGTTTGCTATTCCACCAGAATTTTTTTTTTATGAAAAAGTCTTGCGGCCAGTCGAAGTAGCTAATATGGAAGCAGAGTGAGTATGATGGATTACACTAAATCGCGCAGGAGAGAGCGTGACCTCTCTGTGTCCATGCAGCCATCCTATCTACGGCGCAGTAATATTTTCAGAGATGATGGACTAGATTTCTTTGCCTTCTAAAGTTGAACACTATAGGCTGCGAGAATATAATTCAATATCCAAGCGAACAATTCTGTATTGACCTCAGATGACGTTTTCTATGACGTGCGACCAGGACAAGATGGCAGTTTTGCCAAAAGCACCCGCTTGGGTGTGGTTACAACAGTGGCGGGTTCGTGTCACCCCTGTGACTCCCAAATCATCTCCACCGCACCAAAGCACTAGAGTCACTAAATGGGAGCAGAGTAGTGACACTGTGCCGCCCGCCATCTTGAGCCATGCGCGGCGGCGGCGCCTAGCAATGGGACGCCAATCTCCCCCTTCTCCGATGGAGAACAACGCGCGATCCAGCCAGCTCGTAGAGCCAATCAACATAGAGGCGAGTTCTTGGAAGGATAAACCACGTGACACGTTCGGCCCAATCGCGGACACCGAATGACCGCTCTGGCGCGGAAAAGGGAATATGATACTCTGTACCCCTATTTAGCGACTCTACAGAGCGAGTGGCCCCATGACGTGGAATGGGTTGTACCTTCCTCTAACGCACCACTTCGACACGCCTCTCTTTAGGCTATAAGACGATCAACGAACAGAATGCACACGGCAAGGAAAAGAATGCACGATGACGTAGAGCCACTCAGTGTTGCTCACAAAGTACTTCGTTCTACGCGGATCAAGTTTTAGAGAGTTTCAGAGCAAGTTTCAAAAATCGTTCTCCTTCTTTGTTACCGACTGAGATGTCTCTAACTGTGTTCTGATCATGCCAATGATTGCAGAAATAACACAAGCTTGAAATCGATCTCGTTGGGATGTCTTTCTTAACGAAATCCGAGTAAATGCAACTCTCGAAATCCTTATCTTAGCAACTGTATGGTCCAACCACGGGCGGATCCAGGAGAGAGAAAAAAAGGGGGGGGGGGGGGGGGTCCGGACATCCTGACCCCCTACAATTTACGTCGTTAACAATGTTTCAATTGAGGTACACTCTTATAAATGAACTTCACAACATAACACGCTCCTAGCCAACCATCATCCCGAATGACAACGTCCTCGCCCTAGATTTGTTGAAAACGGGAGGCGGAGCCTATTTTGTGACTATTACACACGGCACAGAATAGGGTCCGCCTCCCGTTTTCAACAAATCAGGGGCGAGAACGTTGCCATTCGGGATGATGGTTGGCTAGGAGCGTGCTATGTGGTGAAGTGTGGTGTGTGTAGTGTAGTAGGATGTTGTCCGAGGCAGGACCCCCCCCCCCCCCCCTCCGGGTCCAACCTCAATTACATCACATGGGCGTTACACTTAATGCTATTCGATCGTGAGCAAACTTTAATTGCGTCGGTCCTAACACATCCGTTCTCACACTATATAGAAAGCCGCTTATACGAATGCTAGTGCTTTCTCGGTACGATATATTCCTAAGTACGTCGCAACGACGCTTGGAAACTGATGCGTGGAAACATATGGCAATACGTGTGTAGCATAATTTCTTGGTTACATTTTACAGCTACTGGTGTTAAGGTAATAGCTAGCAATTAAATTTACGAGTTACTTTCCTCAAAAAGTAGCTCGTAACTATAACCACTCGCTAAAAAAACAAAAAAGCTAGCTACTTGTACAGGTCGCTCGTAACTTAATCATTACCTGAGACTGCTCTGCACAGTTAGGGAGTGACTTTTTCGGCTTAAATGCCTTTCTCAGATTCGGGGGGTAAAAATCGGGCGCTATTTTTAAATCTGTAATTCGGAGAGAAATCGGGCGATAATTGTGCTTCGGGTGTTACCGGATGATTTTGTTTCTCCTCTTGTCTATTAAGACCTTTCCTAATCTCTCTCTCTCTCTTTTTTTTTTATTTTTATTTTTATTTTTTTATTTGCGGGATCATGACCTTCCAGCGGCAATCCCCGAAGGCATATAGACAGTGTTGATACACATGCGTGAACTGCTGGGAACGTAAGTGACCCATTCTTACATGTGTTAGACGTGCACTGTTAAAAAGGAACTTCACCGCATAGCACGCTCCTAGCCAACCATTATCCCGAATGATATCGTTATCTGCCCTGATTTGTTGAAAACACGGGGCGTACGCCTTTTCTGTGACAATTATGAACAGCATAAGTGTCACACAAATGGCGTACGCCCCCCGTTTTCAACAAATTAGGGCAGATAACGATATCATTCGAGATAATGGTTGGCTAGGAGCGTGCTATGAGGTGAAGTTCATTTTTAAGAGTGTGGCGACCTTTGTTCGTCTTCAGTGGAAACGTCGCTCGAGGATTTCATAGTGACTGGAATTCGGGGAGAAATCTGGTTTAAACCGAATTGGTCGGAGGTCAGTTCGGGGGGGGGCAATAACCGGGCGGAATCGGGTTTAACCCGAAGAAGCCACTCCCTATGCATATAGTTTATGTCTCACCTGGATCGAACCTCCACAGGTCCTTGAGGGGCAAGTTGGCCGACCTCCCGCCCAAGAGGTAGAAGAACCCGTCTTGAGCCACGCACATCGCATGTTTCGACCTGGAACTGGGCGCTCGGTGTTCCGGGGTGTGAGGCTCCGCGCCCTCGTCTTGGGCAGGGGGGTCCACACCCACTTGTACTACCGTCCACATGCTCACCACTGGGGTACACTCCACACCTTCTGGAAAGGACAACAATGAGAAATCAATGGACGCACTTGACGCGGGTATCTTCGAGGCGTGCACTCTAAAAAATGAACTTCACCGCATAGCACGCTCTTAGCCAACCATAATCTCGAGTGATATCGTTATCTGCCCTGATTTGTTGAAAACGGGAGGTGTACGCCTTTTTTGTGACACTTATGCTGTTCATAATTGTCACAAAAAAGGCGTACGCCTCCCGTTTAAAACAAATCAGGGCAGATAACGATATCCTTCCAGATTATGGTTGGCTAGGAGCGTGCTATGCGGTGAAGTTCACTTCTAAGAGTGTGTCAGTACCAGGAAGCATGCTTTCGTTTTCGGGGCAAGGGCAGTACTATTTTTGAAGCGTGACGTCGGCAAGCATTGCGCTTGTCTCATCCTACACTCTTAAAAATGAACTTCACCGCATAGCACGCTCCTAGCCAACCATAATCTCGAATGATATCGTTATCTGCCCTGATTTGTTGAAAACGGTAGGCGTACGCCTTTTTTGTGACAATTATGAACAGCATAATGTTAGCGCTGCGCAGGTATGAGTAGACAGAGACCACAGCAAGAGTCGAACAAGGAACGACTTTACTCGTGAAGGAAAAGGGAAAAAGTAAAGGAACAGCGTGTTACGCGAGACACGCAGTGTGCGCAAGATGAAAGTGAACAAACACGTGAGCATACGTCAGACGAACACGAAAACGAAACTAGACAACACATTGTGTAAATATATCTAACACCCTCCCTCAATGTGTCGTCGCAAAAACCTTTGTCGATGGTATCGGAGTCTGATGTTTATGAAGACCCAGACTCTCACAATGCCGGCGTGTCCTGTTCCCATTCAGAGCCTTGGTCATGATGTCCGCGTAATTTTCCGATGTTCTGATGTACTGGAGTTTCAATTGTCCGGTCTCGATCTTCTCACGGAGAAAGAAGTGTCGCAACTCTATATGCTTGTTGCGTTCGGATACCACTTGATTATTTCCGACCGCAATTGCACCCTGATTGTCAACGAAGAGGGTATGTGGCTCACCGATGAATTCACTCGCTCCCACTTCCTTCGTAAAATGTTGCAACCACAAGACCTCTTTAGTTGCGTGGCACATTGCGATATACTCCGCTTCGACTGTTGAGAGTGCGGTTGCTACTCCAGGATACCGCTGCACCTGCTAGCGTAAAAACGTAGCCACTGAAAGAACGTCTGTCAACACAATCAGTCGCCCAGTCTGCGTCGCAGAAGGCTTGAATTTGCTTCCCAGTCTTTGAAAACGTTAACGCAACGTCTTTCGTTTGTTTGAGATAGCGTAGCATGTGCTTCAATCCGCTCCAATGCTGTTCGGTAGGCTTCACATTAAACTGACTCATATATGATGCCGCGAATGCCAAGTCAGGTCTCGTTCCTCCAGCTAAATAAAGTAGCCCTCCAATCGCTTGACGGTACTGGTGAGACAATGCATTCGCTGCCTCGTCGTCATCACACGCTTTCTTGTACTTCATTCCTGGATCTAGTGGTGACGAAGCTCCCCTCGCATCTTTCATGCCAAAGGTTTCCACGAGCTCCTCAGCATACTTCGTTTGGTCCAGGATCAGGCTTCCGTCTTCATTTCTTCTGATTCTCATAGATAGTATGTGGCTCGCTTCACCAAGGTCCTTTACTTCGAATGCACTTCGCAGTTTCTGCTTAAAGTCCTCAATTTTCCTTTCCGTCTTCGCTAGGATTAGTATGTCGTCCACATACACACCTATAATGAGGTCTTCACAAAAGTAAACGCAGGGATCTGCTTTTGACCTTGTCATGCCTTCGTTCTTTAGGAGTTCGTCCAATCTTATGTTCCACTCCCTCCCTGATTGACGGAGTCCATAAAGACTTTTCTTTAACAGGCAAACGTTGTCCTGGTCTTCTTTACACAAGATAGTGGGTTGCTCCATATATATGGTTTCCTTTAGAATTCCGTTGAGGTATGCTGCTGTAATGTCAACCTGATGTATTTTCCAATCTCTCTCAATTGCAACCGCAAGGAGTATCCGTATTGACTTCATCTTTATAACGGGTGAATAAGTTTCGTTGAAATCAATTCCTTGGACTTGAGAATAGCCACAAGCGACAAGTCGTGATTTGTACCGTTGTAGATTCCCGTTCTCGTCATATTTCTTTCGAAATATCCACTTGCATTTGACAACTCCTTGATCGCGCGGTCTTGGGACAATTTCCCACGTACCGTTCCTCTCTAGATTTCCCAGTTCTTCATCTATGGCCTCCTGCCAATAATTGCCATCAGGCATCGACAATGCTTCTTCCAGAGTGATAGGATCTGGGATAGCGTCGGCTTGTGTGACCGTGTAACAGTAGTTTGGTCGTGGTTTGTTCGCTAGTCGTTGAGATCGTCTTGGTAGCTGTTCTACTTCGTCCTCCACTTGACCTGCTTCATCAACGAGCTCTTCGTCTCTGTTTGCACATTGGCATGCCACTTCTTGTTGCTCGGGTTCTCGTATAGGAGTCTCCTTTGGGGCCTCGTCTTCGTCGTTGACTTCAAGATTTACGACTACGATTCCGTCGTCGTTACATGACTCCGCAGTCACTGGCTCCGTGACTGTTTCGACAGTCTCGGGTTTGCAGGGAAATACGCCTTCGTCGAAAACAACATCACGGCTCAAGAAGAATTCATCATTCTTCATGTCCCACAGTTTGTATCCTTTGACACCTTCAGGATAACCTACAAGAATGCATTCGACCGCTTTGGGGTCCAACTTCGTCTTTCTACGTTGTCTCCGCTGTACTGCCCAAGCTCGACATCCATAGACTCTGAGGTAGTCTATTTTGGCCTCTCGGTTGAGCCATAGGGTTTCCGGCACTTGATGGTTGACGGCTTTTGAAGGACACTTGTTACGTATGTGCGCTGCTGTATCAAGCGCATCTGCCCAAAGTGTTTTAGTCAGGCCGGACTCAATCAACAGACATCTCGTCATGTCCATCAGCGTTTGGTTGTATCTCTCAGCTATACCGTTCTGTTGCGGTGTCCCAGGTACTGTCAACTGTCGTGTTATCCCGTATTTCGTCAGGTATTGTTTGAAGTCATCTCCAACATATTCGCCACCGTTGTCGCTTCGAAGGGTCTTGATGGTAGTGCTGTGAAGATTTTCTACCATCCGTCTATACTCATCAAACTTTTTAAGGACTTCGTTCTTCCTTTTCATGGGGTACACGACTGCGTATCTGGAATAATCATCAATAAAAGTTACGAAATACTTCGAACCTCCTTTCGAAGTTGGTGTCACACTCCCCACGTCTGAGTGGATCAGTTCTAACGGCGCTGTAGCTCTCACTGTGACGTCACTGCTCGGAAAACTACTTCTCCTGAGCTTGCCTTCCACACACGTCGAGCATCTTCCTTCATCGCTCCTGAAGCTTTCTGGACAGAGCTGGTATACGGCATCCAGGTGGAGATGGCCGAGTCGACGGTGCCACAGCGATGCATCTGCAGTACAACCACGTTTCGATAGCCTCGATGACGAGCACAACTCTTCTACTGTGTATAATCTTCCCGACCTTGTTGCCGATAAGATGGTCTCACCGTTGCTCCGTCGCACTTCTGCTTTTCCATTGTGGAATGTTACTTTGAAATTAAGTTCCTCAATTTTCCCTACAGATAAGATGTTGCCGTCTAGCTCGGGTACGTACAGCACGTTCTTGAGAGTTAAGAAATTCCCACCGTACTCTTCTTTTAGTTGGAATTTCACCTCGCCAAGTCCGAGGACTTTCATTACGTCTTGGTTCGCTGTGTGTACAGTAGATTCATATGGCTGGAACTCCACGAATTTCGTCCTATTTGATGTCATATCGTCTGTAGCTCCGCTGTCCATGTACCAAACAGCATGACTCCCAGATCTTGTATCTGACACCGATAATGATGCGTGAGTCACCTTTTTCGCTTGCCGTCGTCCTGTTGATTTCTGCGGTGTGGTGTCGTCATCAACCTCTTCACAGTGTTTGGCGATGTGTCCCAGTTTCCCGCAGGCGAAGCATCTCACACGTCGTCTTCCAACATCGTGTCTTACATTTTGAAAACTCTTCATTCCACGGCCTCGAGAGGACGATTTCCCTTCAGACATGTTGGACATGTTGTCGCCTACTGACTTGTACTGACTCTCAGCTTCCCGTTTGGTGAACAGAGCTCTTGCTGTACCATCACTCTCCGTCGTCTGCCCTTCATCTCGACGTTTCTTGCGTTTTTCTTCGACTAAGAGTCTTGCCTTTACTTCCTTAGCGGTGAGTGTGGCTTCGTCCTGCTCCAACTTGAGGATGAGGGCTTCGTAAGATTCCGGCAGTCCCATCAGCATGACAAGCGCAACCTCTTTATCAGTGAATCCGTATCCACCGTTAGTCAACTTGCGATGTAGGTCCATCAAGCGGCTCAGGTACTCCTTCATCGGTTCATCGTCTTTCTTCTGGACATTCACAAAATCTCGCAGGAGTTGTAGGACGTGCAGCAATCCGTATTTCGTGTGAATTTCCCGAAGGATTTCCCACGCTTCCTTCGCGGTTGTGCAAGTGCCAATGTCATCCAGATAACTGTCCTCTACTACAAGGAACAGGAAAGTGAGGGCCTTGTTATTGTGTTTCCTCTCCTCGTCTGTCATTTCTGAGCCGGAGTATCCAGGATCCACTGCTTCCCAGCAATTCTTTTGTACGAGTGCAGCTTTCGTCCTAATCGACCACGCATGGTAGTTCTCTGAATTCAGTTTCGTGATCTTGAATTCGTCGCTGAAAGCCATGACTGCTGAATCTTCTCTGGTTTGACTGTCGCCCCGTCTCGGTATGCGTCGCTCAGAATCGCTTTGTCGTCCCAGGCACTACTTCTGTGTTCCTGGCGTCTGGCTTTGCTAACGTCGCTTCGGGCTTCGGTCGCTATCTTCACTTGCGTCCTGGACTGTCCTCTTCACTTACGTCCTGAGCTGTCGTCTTCTCTTGCATCCTGACCTGTCGTCTTCACTTGCGCCCTGGCCTGTCGTCTTCACTTGCGCCCTGGGCCCATAACCTGTTAGCGCTGCGCAGGTATGAGTAGACAGAGACCACAGCAAGAGTCGAACAAGGAACGACTTTACTCGTGAAGGAAAAGGGAAAAAGTAAAGGAACAGCGTGTTACGCGAGACACGCAGTGTGCGCAAGATGAAAGTGAACAAACACGTGAGCATACGTCAGACGAACACGAAAACGAAACTAGACAACACATTGTGTAAATATATCTAACACATAAGTGTCACAAAAAAGGCGTACGCCTCCCGTTTTCAACAAATCAGGGGGAAGAACGATATCATTCGAGATTATGGTTGGCTAGGAGCGTGCTATGCGGTGAAGTTCATTTTTAAGAGTGTACAGTTGGCAATACAACCCGCCTCTGGAAGCAGCATTTGTTATCGGTTATAGAGTTCCAGATTTCCGGATTTATCCGAAAAAATCCAATAAGCGTACGCCGGTATATTTTTGGAGCAAATCGGATTTATCCGATAAACTCCGCATTTGTGGGCTCCAATAAATGAGAACTGAACAAGTAAAGCGGTGCCTCGATGACTGGTTGGATCGTTTCCTCTGGTGTCGAGACTATCTCGCATAGCGGGTTACCAATCCTTGCGACAAGGAAGGGTGACCATTCCGTAACACTTTCCAACTTCTGAGCACTCACTACGGAATATACTTCCTTTCCAGCAGCCTGTTAGACTCACGACACCATATCGCAGAATGAGTCCTTTAGAGTTACCCTAAAGCAGCGGGCAAGGAGCTTACATGCTTAGGATCACTTATGAGCGTGTTACTGATAAATATCGCGCAACATATACGCACCCGATAGGTCGCCCCAAAGTTTTGAATTTGCTCTCAAAAACTGCAATAAAATCGATAGAAGCGACGCGTGGTGCGAGATAAGCCTCATTTCTAAACCTCAACACTTGCGCTTATGCGTCCAGCTTTTGTTTTGTTTTTGTTTTGTGTGTGTGTGTGAGCGTAATTTTGGTTTTCACGCGACGTTAGACCCAGTGTTATGGGCATGAATGTAGTTTTCCCGCCGTACTTGACAGGTAAGTCGGTGTTTGCGTCTACTTCGTCACAGTGTTACCCGCAATTTAAAATTTTGAGTTTCTAAAAAAATGAAAGCGCATGATTGGGACAGAACCTCTGTTTTCGTTCGTTATATTCCGCCTAACAACAACAACAAGAACAACAATAAATGATGACGATGATATGGGGTGCGCCTGTATGCGCCTAAACTGCTTTATGTTAATATTTATTGCGCAAATCTCACCGCTCCCAAGGGCGGGCCTTTGAGGCAACGGTAAGGCTCACAGTTTTGGAAATAACGACCTAACCCAGCCCAACGTAGATGGGTAGAAATCCAGCGAACCGGTAGAATGTAGGAAGGGAGTTGCCTCAGGACAGAAGCCGCCGATATTTCGAACAGAGACTGTTCTTCTTTTGGGCCCAGAAGAAGAACAGTCTCTGTTCGAAATATCGGCAGCTTCTGTCCTGAGGCAACTCCCTTCCTAACCCAGCCCAAGTTAACCTAATCAAGCTTAACCAAATCTAATCGCAAAACTTATTTGCTTTGCCACGGACAATATTTTTCTGACGGACGCGTTAAAAGATTTGACTCCTGCCACAGAAAGACGGATGCAATCAATCGCGGAGTATCGCGCCCTCTGGGTCCTCATTTTTACCAATCGATATCATCCGCGTTAAAGGTTAAAGGTGAGCCGCTCCGCAGGGCATCCTTCCCTCCGTCCCCCTTGAACTTCAGTATGCGTGCAATGCGTAGACCACTTCGCTGTTTACAAACAAGAGGCGCCATCTGCGCATGCGCGGCATTGGTGCGTGCAAAACGCGGAACGCAGCTTGCGATTGCTTTCCCCCAAGTGTTGCAGTGCTGCACCGCTCTCGACTGTCTCCTTTCACAATACCCGAATAGTTTAGAGCTCTGAAGGAATCAGACAAGTGTCAGTACTAAGGCGAAGTTGTTTGTGAACGGTATACAACGTAACTATCCCTTTGCACTGCAGACCGACAACTGGACAGCTCAGCCACAAAACATTCCGCCGATTCCAATCGCACTGTAGTTTATCTAATATTTTCGCCGAAAAAAAAAAGTGCTTTCTGGATGTTCCTGGCGCTTGGAAAACGCCACGCGAACACGCTAGATTGGTACGTTTTGACCAAGCGAAAGCCAGTGCTGAGGATCTGACAAGAAACCCTGCAAGGAAATGACCACGTGACTTCGACATATAAGAGAGTCCTGTCACAAGCATAACTTGCAGCGCTGGGTTTACAAGTAACAAGCCGTCAATCTTGTACACTCTTAAAAATGAACTTCACCACATAGCACGCTCCAAGCCAACCATCATCCCGAGTGGCATCGTTCTCTCACATGATTTGTGGAAAACGGGAGACGTACGCCTTTTTGTGACAATTAACATTTCTGCATAAGTGTCACAAAAAGGCGTACGCCTCCCGTTTTCAATAAATCAAGAAAGGGAACGATATCACCCGGGACGATGGTTGGCTAGCAGCGTGCTATGTGGTGAAGTTCATTTTTAAGAGGTTAGCGTGCTGGCCATGTCACGTCGAGACTGGGAGGTACCCGGGTTCGAATCCCGGTGCCGGCTGTGCTGTCTGGGGTTTTTCCTGGGTTTTCCTCAGACGCTTTCAGACATATGTCGGCACAGTTCCCTTAGAAGTCGGCCCAGGACGCACATTCCCCCAGGGCGTGAGTCGTGACGTTGCCTACATACGTGAGGCCGACAACGGCAAGCCCTATCACCACCACCACCACCACTATCATTTTTAAGAGTGTAGGCAACACATCCCTTGAGCATGAAGAGCATGGAGGAAGGGATTCGAAGGAGACCGCATATCCCCACTGCAAAGAGAGTTGAACTATGCTCGAAGCTACACTCTTAAAAATGAACTTCACCATATAGCACTCTCCTAGCCAACCATCACCCCGAATGACAACGTTCTCGCACCAGATTTGTTGAAAACGGGAGGAGGAGCCTATTTTGTGCCGTGCATAATGGCACAAAATATACTCCTCCTCCCGTTTTCAGCAAGTCAGAGGCGAGAACGTTGTCATTGTCTTCTAAGAGTGTAGGAGCGAAAAGGGGCGCCCAAAAGCCACGGTCTTGAGGAGATTACGACGGTCCCTGAACGGGACGCGACCTTCGGTCCTACTTTTCTTTCAAGAGGAGGCAGCGAACAAGTGCCCATTCGTGGAACCCAGCCCTCCCCTTCCGATTTGTTTCGGTTTCAGTCTGTCTACCAACGTCATGATGACTTTTCTCAGGCAGAGGTTTATGGGCCTGATGCACTACAGTTTCGTCCGGCGACCGCAGCGCCAACTGTCTTCCTCTAGTGTAGAGCGCCGTTACTAGACGGTCGTGTCCGGCGTGGTCCCTGCCTTACCATCGTACCGCGAACATAATCTCTTTTGTGGAAATCCTTGCGCCACGATTTTTCAGAGCCGCAGTGTAGATGAGACATGCCCGTGTACGGAAGAACCTCCGGCTACACGATCACAAATGGCGCTGAAGAATACGGTTCGGAGTATTCCCCAAACGTCGTGAAACAGACCAATTGCGGGAGAAGTGACGTGCACTCTAAAAACTGAACTTCACCGCATAGCACGCTCTGCGCCAACCACTGTCACGAATGATTGGGTTATATCACTCCTGATTCGAAGAGAGAAGGCGGCGTACGCCTTTTTGTGTCAATTTGGATATATGATAATTAACACACAAAGGCGTACGCCCCCCTCTCTCTTCGCATCAGAAGCGGTAATCCTACACTCTAAAAACAGAGCTTCACCGCATAGCAGCTGTGCGCCAACCATTGCCACGAATGATAGGGTTATCACTTCTGATTCGAGGAGAGAGGGGGCGTACGCCTTTTTGTGGCAACTTGGGTATATGGTAATTGCCACAAAAAGGCGTACGCCTCCCCTTCTCCTCGAATCAAAAGCGGTAACCATTTCGTTCGCGACAATGATTGGCGCACTACGTGCTATGCGGTGAAGTCCTGTTTTTAGAGTGTATCATTTTAACGACCGTTAGGCTTAGTAGGGCGGACACCAGTGATTTATCCAAACTTCTCCTACACCACCCTAACCCCCCCCCCCCAATGCCCCCAAATGTTCAGTGACACCCCCCCCCCTAACTTTTTCACCAGTGTACTTCCAAAAGGCGGGTGTCCTTGCTATTTAAGCTTTATACACATGCCGGTAACGATATGACAAACTGTAATGACGTAACTATAATAATGACCCCCCTTTACCCCCAATTTTTTTCCAACACCCCTCCGTGCCTGGGATTCTGGATAAACCACTGCCGGACACGACTGGGAAGAATGTTCGTTAGTTTATCATTATGGTTAGATTAGTTTAAGATCGCCGTTGACAGTTTCCGGCGCGCTGCAGTGCATTTTGTAGCCAGATAATATTTCTTTACGGTAGTTTATGTTGCAACGGGGATTAAGGCCACTTTTACACCCGCATTCATTTCTCCATGAAGAGGCGTAAGAGAAAACACGCATATACGAAGGGACGAGACTTCTGTTGCTCCCCGTACTATATACCTCATATGTTACCTAAAAATGCGTTACACTATATGTCTACAAGGTGGAGCGTATAGATTGCTGGTACACTCTTAAAAATGAACTTCTCCGCATAGCACGATCCTAGCCAACCGTCATCTCTAATGATATCGTTATCTACCCTGATTTGTTGAAAACGGGAGGCGTACACTCTTAGAAATGAACTTCACCACATAGCACGCTCCTGGCCAACCATCATCCCGAATGACAACGTTCTCGCCCCTGATTTGCTGAAAACGGGAGGAGGAGCCTATTTTTGTCCCATTATGCACGGCACAAAATAGGCTCCTCCTCCCGTTTTCAACAAATCTAGGGCGAGAACGTTGTCATTCGGGATGATGGTTGGCTAGGAGCGTGCTATGTGGTGAAGTTCATTTTTAAGAGTGTACGCCTTTTTTGTGACAGTTATGAACAGCGTAAGTGTCACAAAAAAGGCCTACGCCTCTCGTTTTCAACAAATCAGGGCAGATAACGATATCATTCGAGATGATGGTTGGCTAGGACCGTGCTATGCGGTGAAGTTCATTTTCAAGAGTGTACACTCTAAAAACAGCACTTCACCGCACAGCACGCTGTGCGCCAACCATTGCCAAGAATGATAGGGTTATCGCTTCTGATTCGAAGAGAGATGGGGGCGTACGCCTTTTTGTGGCTATTTTCATATATCCAAACTGCCACAAACAGGCGTACGCCCATCCTCTCTCTTCTGATCAGATGCGATAACCATATCATTCGTGGCAATGGTTGGCGCACACCGTGCAATGCGATGAAGTTCCGTTTCTAGAGTGTACACTCTTAAAAATGAACTTCACCGCATAGCACGCTCCTAGCCAACCATCATCTCGAATGATATCGTTATCTGCCCTGATTTGTTGAAAACGTGAGGTGTACGCCTTTTTTGTGACACTTATGCTGCTCATAATTATCACAAAAGAGGCGTACGCCTCCTGCCTTCAACAAATAAGGGCAGATAACCGTATCATTCGAGATGGTGGTTGGCTAAAAGCGTGCTATGCGGTGAAGTTCATTTCTAAGAGCGTACCTCATAATTTGGGGCCTTTGTTTTCGGGTTTCATCTGCTTCGAAAATCAGGGGTAAAAAGCGGGTTTTATTTCAGGAACTGTAAAACAGGTTACCTGAAGTACCAATGGTACCAGGTACTTGGTACCTTTCTCTTTTACGGCACTGATCTACTTTTACCATAATTTGGCAAAATCACGCAAAAGGCGACGAGCAAACTCTCGCAACCAGAGGGTTCGTTCAAGAGTAACCCCCCTCCTTCTATGCCACTCCGTAGAAATCATCCACTCAGAGCGGCATTGAAAAGGCGGGCAGTTATTAAATTTCGCAAGACCATTTATCGCTCGTGCTTATTTGATGACGACGACGACGAGACTACACGACCACCTTCATGCTATACAGAGAGGAGACGCGCCTTGAATGGGGTAATAAAAAGGAAGGATGGGCTTTTTGTCGGTTAGAAGGCGGGAAAAAATAAGCTACGACGGACCGCCGTGACAAGGTGTCATTGTTGAGGTTTCAGTTATATGTGTGCTTTCTTTAAAGGGTTTCGGTTATTGCGCGCTTCAAAATGGCCTCCCACGCGGAAGTCTTTTTCTAATACGATATCTATAGGGCCTATCGCCATGTGAGACCCCACAACCATGTTGTTTGGTTAAGATTCTTTGTCTCATCGTCAGTTGATCATTTTTCTGTACAGGGTGTCTCAGTTAAATCCCCGGGCTAAATAATTCGCGAACGGGTGCACCAATCGGAGAACTTTCTTTTTTACAAGTATCTGGTCGATACCACTGATCTCTATCTATAAAGGCTGGATGGCGCATGGGAGAGGGGCTCGCGGGGGAGAGGCGTGTATTCGGGCCGCCATGTTGGGAGGCCCTAAAGCGCAGTGTGCGCCCATAGAAAACAATGGGAGGCAACGGAGATTGTGAGTATTTATAGCGCTGCAGGCGTTGATCGTTGCTTGTCATCACACAACTTTGTAAGGTGCCAGTATACTGATGTATCCTAACAGTGTTTCACAGGTGTCCTGCCGTTCGATTCTTAATTACGTTATGTTTTGCATTCCGAAACTAGACCGTCACAGCAGTGCAGCGCTGGGGATTGTACTACAGTACGTTTCCCAGCCAATATTTCAACAAGAAACGATCTGAGGTTAACAACCACCATGTATGTAATATCCCGTGCTGCGTTCTGGACAAAAATTGTTCCATAAAGAACGGTCCGGGAAAGGATATACTCGCATGGCAGAAAGAGATCGTTCTGTAGAATCACAGCCGTTGTTTTAGCCGTGTATCGGTTTCGTATGATTTATATCAAGCACCGCCGCAGAAAGTGTCTTTTAGTGAACGACTGCGGTGCTTTGCCTCGCAAATATGGACACACCGAAGCAGCCCAAATATGTTGTGAGCGTGATCTAATTGCTTCACGCAATTAGAACACGCTCGTTAGGACAGTTAATCAGGTAGTGATGTAAGCTTAATCAATTAAGTTACCTAAAAGTGGTAACACCTCCTTGAGACGCAGGATTTACCTCTTTTTGAAGTACAGCCCTTCTATGTTTGTTTGTTTCTTCCTTCATTTGTTCTGATTATTTGCAGGCGCGGTTGTGCCAAACTTAATGTCCTTCTCGAGTACTCACATGCTTTTGCTGAATACAACTGCAGCGTGAGCAAAGCTGCTTAGGAACGGGGGCCTGCTATCCAGTGCTGACTTTGTCATGCTTGTTATGCGGAGCACGTTCGAAAAAATGCAGCTGCACATCTGAAACTCCAATGAGTATCATCGTCATCTAAAAGAGAGCGTCGTAGCACCGTTGTGAGACCAGACACGCTTTCTGAATATCTTCTATGGCACCTTCCGCAGTTTGCACAATTTTGTTCAGCATCGAAGTCTCTCATAGGAACCACTTTGCATTAACTGTGACTCCCATCTTACATTTTGATGTGCAAGGGCCTTCTTGCACTACACACATATGGTCTGCAACAGGATAATTGCAGCAGGACGATTTGGAGCTTGAAACAGTTGTGATTTTGTCATTTTGGCCCTCGTGTACCCCGTCTGTGAAACGTAAACAAAAAAAATCTAACACGATATGCTTTTGTAAAGAAGGTCACTGATGGTGAGTAAAGAGAATATACAAGTTCAAGTTTATTCAACATTTTATATCATACATTATATTATTCAACATTTTATATCAAGTTTATACAACATCAAGTTTATTAAAGTTATTTCTTGCACTTATGCGTTTCAGGATACAATGAACGTGCAGGGAGGTCACAAAAGACTACATTTATTGTTTTATGACCTTGTTACAATGACAATATATATTTTAGGAATGACAATGGACAGGTACTCTCTCTAAATTTGTAGCACTCAATTTTAGGTTAGAATGAGCAATGAATAGCAACTTCCCTCCTGGTATTTTCTTATATATGATGAATTTTGAATTTAATGTGATCAAATATGTGTTAATATAATAGTATATATAAGAATATAATACGTGATAAATGAATGTGATCAACAGTTGATGTAAACAACACCAGTAGCCAGAGAAGTGCATTCTCAAGAAATAATTTTCTTCTTATAGCATATATGTGCATGCCTATTAACTGAAACAATTATCACGGTTTTAATTTCTGAGAGTGTACTGTAGAGACGGCTCAGATCTACAACAGTTAATACAAGGTATTATATACTGTGAATACATTTAAAAATCCCATGTGACACATACTTTCTGGAGGTGCTGTGGTAATCAAAGTTTGTGGGCATTACGCAGGTTCTGCACCCATTTCTTGAGTATGTCGAGGCAGCTGTGAAGTAACCTGCATTGATGATGATTATTCCAATTTTTATGGTGCATCGACAACAAAGGAAATAATACATCAGAACATTGGTTTGGGTGCAACCAGTTAAAAATGAATATGTTGTTTAATAAATGCATTGGACAAATGTTAAAACATCAGTTTAAAACATTGTTTACAATCCCTGTATCTTCTAAAAATTAAAAAGATGAAAAACTATTCTCAAAAGAATATGGGGAACTCTTCTAAAAAGAATTATAATATCTAATTATTATATTGCTGGGTGAAGGAGCCTAAAGTGTAAGGTGTGTTTCTGATGTGAACATGTAAGAAAATATGCAAAACTGAGAGAGGCTAACCACAGTGCGTGCACTGAGGTTGTTCCTTCCTGTAAAGTAGAAACCAGTGGATGAGGAACGTGATACTTACCTGTACACCCAGCCGTATCACACTACACAGATTATTCACTGGGTAGCCCTCATGACGAAACCTGTATTGAGAGACCACTTTTGCCTTAAAAACTGCTTCAAATAGCACGACACGCTACAAATTATTACTATCGTAACAAGCTGACGATACAGCTCATACAAAGGCGTTCAAGTCGCGCCACACCACAGTTACGTAGGATTCTTTGTCACAAATCGAACCAAGGCACAAAACAATACCAATACATGAAAAAAGGTGACAGTCGTGGTCTCATTATGACGTAATACCGAACCTGTGCGTGAAGGTAATTCAAAGAAATGAATGTGGCACTTGCTTCCGCGGAGAACACCGTGTACCATGCTAGCAATGCATGCAAAAAAGCGCTCGAGTGCTCGCACATATATTGATGACAACACTACCTGTGTAGGGTAACGTGTCCTTTCAAGCATATTATGCACTCAAACTGTATTTGCCGCCGGGTAAAATGCAAGTGTGCTCGATTGAACGTCGGAAGAGCGATCAAGCAACCTGCATCCAGTGCTCGTTTTGGACAAAAAAAACACTTCATAATGGTCAACTAAATATACAGAATGAACGCCTATTTATTCCTCGATAAAGAGTGACTCACCTGTATAAATCTAGGCCCTGTAACCTTGCCAGTACGGTTGGTACGACCGTAATTGCAAGAAGTTGCCATGATCGCTGCGGCGACTGTTGTGAGCACCGTAAGATGGCGGCCGGTTTCTTCACGCTCGCGCTCCCTATCCGCGATCCAGCCTTTTACAATCGAGATCAGTGGTCGATACCGCCTACAACCTGCGCACCGTGTGAATGAGTTGGAGCCGCTCATTATTTAAATGAAAATTCATATGAGTTTCATGAAAAAACGTAACTTCTAAAGCAGGGCGCCGTCGGCGTTAAAATGGGTACTACCACCTTTGGGACCTTCAGTGGACCCCTTTTAGAGATAAATCTGTCACCGAAGCGGGTCATTTGTTGCGGTAATTAATTGGTTTCGGTTTACACTTTTTTTTTTTTTGGCGGTTCGTAGCAGCGAAGTGCAAAAGGACGTAATTCATTGGTGTAACGATATAATTCATTGGTGGATAAGGGAGGGGAAGATCGTCCTTTTGCGCTTCACCGCGACCAGCCGCGACAAAAATATGTGAACCGAAATCAATTAATTACTGCAACAAATGACCCGCTTCGGTGGCAGATTCTTCTCTAAAAGGTGTCCACTGAAGGTCCCAAAAGGGGTAGTACCCATTTTAATGCCGACGGCGCCCTGCTTTAGAAGTTATGTTTTCTCACGAAACTCCTTTGAATTTTTATTTAAATAATGAGTGGTTCCAACTCATTCACACGGTGCGCAGGGGTTTAACTGAGACACCCTATATAGCAATTACCGACTCTCTAGAACTCTCAAAAAATAGGGGGGGGGGGGGGCAATGGCAGGATCGGCTCGCCGTTGTTGGACACACAGAAGTGGACGTCGTCACGACTATAGCCACAAAAAAGAAATAAAGAGAAAGAAAGACGGGACTCAAAAAACAGAACTTCACCACATAACACGGTGAAAGCCAACCATTCGGCACAGAGTGATGCCTTTATCATTTAGGGACCAGTGACCTCGCCAAGCCACGTGCAGTAGCTTTTCGTTGCTGGTTCCAGCCACTTATGGAATTTAAACCATATATTAAATAAATAAATCACTCCCCATTTGTGGAAAGCTAATAGCCAATGCTCCGGGTATATTTTGTGACATGTTCTGAAGTGTGTTTTTCAGAGCCTATAGTTTTCCAAGAATTCGGAGTTTTTCATCGTATACATGACATTCTCGGGTGAACATAAACAAGCCCCCGCCACAACGCCCGGTACCACGAAGACTTCCGGTCCTCCCGCGACTAAGGACGCTCCCAACCAGCCGCCATGCAGAATTATGTCTTTCGGTTTCCTGATTCGTTGAAAACGGAAGGCTTTTTGTGGCAATTTGAATTGCCACAAAAACGCGTATGCGACCCTCTCTCTCCTCAAACCAGAAGCGATAACTGTATCAATCGGCACAGTGGTCGGCGCAGAGCGTGTATCCTGTGAAACCGGATGTCGTTTTGGCATCAAACCGGAAGCGATGAAAACGGCACGTATATTTTTTACAGCCGATGTGACTCGAGATGCGACTCGAGCGAGTGATTTAGAGCCGAGTTAATATCCGACGATCGGAGAAAGATCGTTGGCTGTGAATCGACATGCGCTCACAAAAGAGAATGAAAAGCCACCTTACAAAGACGCTTGCTGTTATGCACTGGACTTGCAGACAAACTACATCTACACTCTCAGGAAAAAGGGTGAAGCAGTTATACCTTTCAGGGGGTAATATTTGTCGCATATGTTGTGCCTAAAACGTTGCGAAGTTCTACCTGCTACCTACGAATGATACACTCTTAAAAATGAACTTCACCGCATAGCACGCTCCTAGCCAACCATCATCTCGAATGATATCTTTATCTGTCCTGATTTGCTGAAAACGGGAGGCGTACGCCATTTTTGTGACAATTATGAACAGCATAAGTGTCACAAAAAAGGCGTACGCCTACCATTTTGAACAAATCAGGGCACATAGCGATATCATTCGAGTTTATTGTTGGCTAGGAGCGTGCTATGCGGTGAAGTTCATTTTTAAGAGTGTAGGGTTACCGCTGCTGGATCGGTGAGTGAGGGGGGCGTACGTCCTTTTGTAGCAATTTGGATATACAATAATTGATTTTACCACCCTTTTGCACCCTTCATCAGACGCTATATATTGACCTAGGTGGTAACTGTAGAAGTTACCACCTTTTCACACCCTTTTTTTTTTAGAGTGTATGTCACGACCGCGCAGCGATGTAAACACATATAGTCAACATCTCAAACTCCGGATATTGCTTGACATAGTCGCAAACCAGCTTTATGCCTGGTTCACACTGTTGCATTTTCATGCGTTACGGATGCGGCGCGACACGGTTGTCATGACAACGAAGCACGACACTCCGAAAAGCACACGCACCGCAAGAGGTGAGCTCGACCGAAGTCCATGCGGTACGGGCTACCCGCGGAGATGCAGCTGACCAATGAGCGAACGCGCTCCGCGCAAGCGCATCACTGCTGTGCTGTCGCGTGCTTTTCCAACATGGCTGCCTCCGGTGAAAGCACGTTGGCAAAACAAGAAGCTCTAATTTCAGAGGTCGAGAAATACCCGTGGCTCTACGACCCACGCCGAGCCGAGTACAGAGATTCATTCAGAGATTCAAAGTTTCGCCGACCACATCACGTTGCCCGTTCATGGCTGCCTGTGGAATGGAGACGTGGTGGAGTGGAGACGTGATTGGTCAACCACAAGCGTTTGACGTATCAAGAACGCATATGTCTGAACAGCGTCTCGTACGACAGCCGCCTCCGCACTGGATCCGCACCGTAACCGCAACGGAGAGAAGTTGTAGTGTGAACCACGCATTAGCGATGAAGGATGAAAGTCACTGAAAACTATGTCGTTCCAGCCTCAGAACATCAGTTCCCTCATGCACGCATTAGCATGCGTCCCGTCTTACCGCGTGCGTTGTAACAACTATAGCCTCCCTTCCAAGAAGACAATTTGTACGTCATATCTTGGAAAGGAAAACCCTATAGAAGTTCGTCGTTTTCCAAATATACCTATCCTGTAATGTTCTGAAAGTGCCCTCACATCAAGTATAGTTCCTAATAGGGTACCCCATTCGGGCGCATATAATTATGGCCCCAAGACTATATATGTTTTGCTGGCTGCGTGTGCTACGATGCGTTTCTGGTCTTTCTATTTGTTTATAATTAATTTGTTTTCGTTTGTTTTTTAGTTGCAGAATTGATCGGGTGCCGAATTCAATTTCTCCATATTTTTCAAATTTACTTATCAACTTACACTGTAAGAAAAACTTCCGCAATTTTACTGCACAAGTGACTGCTAACTCTGTTCTCGGCATAGGTGTCGTAACCTATATGCTGTAAAAAATCCGTTTGGTGTGCACGTTGCACCTCATAACCCTCCATAAACCTCATCATAAACCTCAAAACCACCTAAAGGATGTGGAGCAGCAGGCGCCCTTATGACAGCCACCCTGCTCCAAGTATTTCCCCTCATTTCTTTTTTTAGCAGTTAATTACTACTACTACTTGCATGCAGTTACGGACTGGGCTTTCGCAATTTTCAATATCTCATTAATGTAAGTGGCTCTCTTTTCAATTATGGGAGCCGTGCATGCAGTGTGCACTCCAAATGATTTTTTTTTTACAATATCTGCTTTACGGCACATATGCCGGCAACACAGCTATAGCAGCCACTTTTGCGTAAAATTACGGATTTTTTTACAGTGTAGGGAGACATCACAGAGCACCCGAAAAAACCGTCATATCATTTCTTCACTATATACCAGTGATGGCCACTAACTACTTCTACAGTAGTTTAACTATAACTACTAACTACTTCGCGATGGAGTAGTTTAACTAGTAGTTCAACTACTTTTCAGGGGAGGTAGTTAAAACTACTTCTTTAACTATTGCAATGTAGTTTTACTACATCTCTAACTACTTAACGTTGTCCATCAACACCAATACCATTCTATAGCGTTCTTGGACACCTAAATATGAACTGCAAGCAGTGATAAAAGGGAAGATTTAGTACACATGCACGGCACCATTGCTCTGCACCTCCGTTCTCATCAAACAAGTAGCTCAAGGTAAAAGTCGGAAGCACAATTGTGCCGTAAAGCTTGCGGCAAGATCGGAAGTAGTTGGCGCCTGCAGTAACCTAACTACTGTAGTTAACTACTCGAAATAGTAGTTTAACTAGTAGTTGCACACTACATTTCTGCAAGTAGTTGATAACTACTTTTTAACTACAATCAGGTAGTTAAACTAGTAGTTTAACTACATGTAGTTAACTACTGGCCATCACTGCTATATACTGCCTACCGCACAACAAGCAGGCATCGTTCTCAGACAGTTTATACTTTGCATCCCAGCATGCAGCCGAGACGCGGCACGTGAAGCATACGCATCCCTGCAGGCGCCGGGATTGTTAATATTCGACATTTGCATACATTAACCATCCCAGATTTGCCGTGCACCGTAATTAAAATAAGTGGTTCGTACAGAAAGCGGGACGTATACACACGGTTAAACTATATACACCCCCTCGAAGTCGACTCCATCCGTCTTCATTAAATCATCAATTAGTGAAGCGGTTTGGCGCCGCAATTTCGCATACTCATTCCTAGCAGGCGTATCCACAAACCACATTCTAGTACAGCAGACACACTGTACCGCCCCCCTTGCATTTTATACGAAACCGCGGGAGAGTTGAAAGAGCCGATTTCGCTCTTCCGCCATTGCATTAATAAAGCAGACGACACGGGAGATTTTTAGTATAATCGGTTGTAATTAGCGCGGATTCGTACAAGACAGACACAGATGCAAATGAGCGTCCCAGGGAAAATCGGAAGCGGCAAAACGCTTTCGGCTGTTCACGCGGGATGGAGTTACGGCGGAGTGAGATTGGTATGACCGGTTAATTATTCAACGTGGAGCAAGCGATTTTGGCGAGTTAATCGTAAATATTACATGAGCGTGAGCTGTTAGTCAATGTACAGGATTACCCGAGGTATAGTAGTGGGTTCAATGAAAATAAAATAGAATAAAAATAAGTGTGTTGGGGCAACGGCCTCTCAATCAATGGGGCGTGACAAAGGGAGTTAAATACGTTGGAGAACGTCCTATGAGCTAGAATTTTACAGAAAAATTGTGACTTGGTCTACAACAAAGTTTGCGTGGGAACCCTCTAGCGGTCGCTCGAGTCCAAAACCTCTACCACTTCCTGTCTAACACGTGGCTTTTCGCTTTAGTTTCGGTTTGCATCGCTTTGCTATACATGCGTCGGTGTCCGCGTAATTAATTCAATGCCACCTTTTGCGCGCGTGTTCTTCTATGATGACCTCCGGACAACGCCAGATCCACACATATCCATGCAGGGATCCGTTTTCATTGCTTTTCATCCATGAAGACAGCCATATTGGTTGGGTCGGGATCCGGAAAAAACGTCCCCCGGAGAAAATGTCCCCCTGAAAAAATGTCCCCGGAGAAATCGGACCCGGTTCTAATTAGGTTCTCATTGGGGTCGTCCCCGGTGAGAACCTAGGTTAGAACCGGGTCCTAGGTTAGCTTTCAGAGGTTAGGTTAGTTCAGGCTTGTTTTTGACAGTTCACCATGCGGTTGAGGGGGGCTACCCACAGCTGGGCACGCGCCGTTTGGCGAAAACTACTTTTCTTGATACCTTTCTTGCGGGGACGATTTCTCCGGGGACGATTTTTCCTACACTCTTAAAAATGAACTTCACCGCACCGCACGCTCCTAGCCAACCATAATCCAGAATGATACCCTTATGATTTGATGAAAACAGGAGGCGTACGCCATTTTTGTGACAATTATGCTCTTCGTAATTGTCACAAAAAAGGCGTACGCCTCCTGTTTTCGACCAATCGGGGCAGATAACGATATCATTCGAGATGATGTTTGGCTACGAGTGTGCTATGCGGTGAAGTTCATTTCTAAGAGTGTACACCCGGTTGGGTCACGTGTGCGATGACGTGCCAGACAGAACTATCCCACAATCGTACGCGCTGGCGGTGGCTACGCCGGCTCTCCATACTATGCGAGGGGCCGCTCCTGTGTTTCTTATAGCTGCGTGATGTCGGCCGTCCGCGTCTGCTTTCTCCGACTGTTCTTGAACAGCAGATCGAAAATGTTTTGCATTGCGACGCCTGGCGGACAGCTTCACAGATGACACAGCGTTTCGAGCCACGTTAAATGTCACCTCACTACTCCTTTAATATTCCCAATAGCCCACGAAGCCAGCTAAGCCTAGTGCGTGTGCGGGTTTAAATATAGTTTCGCAGCACCGTAAACTTCGTTACTATATTGATTTTGCAGCTTTTAAAATGATATGCTCTTGTGTTGTACAACGTGTAGTAAACATGAGAATTAATGCAGAGTATCACCGAGGCGAGGAAGTTGAAAAACAAAAAGCAGAATAGGGCAGTGACAGTTTTTGTTGCGTTGGGTAATGTTACCGTGCCTTACCTGCAATCGAGGTTCGGTACATGACGTCAGCAACTCTTTCATGAGTTATTTCACTTTCAGCGCCGCTAGTACCACTTCGGGTTAAACCCGATTTCGTCCTGAATTCCAATCTCGTATCGCGTTCTATGACCTATCACGTACACTCTTAAAAGTGAGCTTCACCGCATAGCACGCTCCTAGCCAACCACCATCCCGAATGACAACGTTACCTGCCCCGATTTGTTGAAAACGAGAGGCGCACGCCTTTTTCGTGTGACAATTACGAACAGCAGAAGTGTCACAAAAAAGGCGTACGCCTCCCGTTTTCAACAAATCAGGGCAGGTAACGATATACGTCGAGATGATGATTGGCTAGGAGCGTGCTATGCGGTAAAATTCATTCCTAAGACACATGTCGGCACAGTTCACCTAGAAGTCGGCCCAGGAGGCACATTCCCCCAGCGCGTCAGTCGTGACGTTGCCCATCTCTCTAAAGCGCGGACCCCATAACACGCGACACGCGACGCGCTGCAGAATTTGTCGCTGTCGCGTCTGGTCATGGCGCGACTACCCGGTCCATTTGAGCAGCGACATTTCGTCACCGAGAAATGATGTTTGTGGAGAAGCAATGCTTATTTTATTCGAGCTAAGTTGTAAATTTCCATAAATATACCAAAAATAGTATTTCATTCGTCAAAACGAGGAGAAATTGTAATGAAGTTGCTATGTAATATTCGCCGTAACGCAGTGGCGCTGCGGTTGAAGTTCCCAACGCCCCGCCCACTTCTTCGTCTGCTAGTTTTGTTGGTTGCCCTCTCCACCCTCTCCCTTGCCCACGCGTTCAGTTCTTGTTTCACGCCGCCAAATCTAGCTGGTTTTGTCAAACAACAGGCAACGAACTCAGCGACATGCTACAAATATCTACTGGGAGTACACTCTTAAAAATGAACTTCACCACATAGCACGCTCCTAGCCAACCATCACCCCGAATGACAACGTTCTCGCCCTAGATTTGTTGAAAACGGGAGGAGGAGCCTATTTTGTGCCGTGCATAATGGCACAAAATAGGCTCCTCCTCCCGTTTTCAGCAAATCAGGGGCGAGAACGTTGTCATTCGGGGTGATGGTTGGCCAGGAGCGTGCTATGTGGTGAAGTTCATGTCTAAGAGTGTAGATGCAGAAATATTGAGCCGCGACAACGCTTTTTTGACGCTCGTGTGGCGGCAGTGACGTCGATTTTGTCGCTTCTCGCGTGTATCTGCCGTGTGTCGCTTGTTATGGGATTCGGGCTTAAGGCCGACAACGGCGAGCCCTTTCACCAGCACGACCACTATCATTCCTATGAGTGTGCTGCAAATTGGGTTCTGATGTAGCGTTAAAGCTATTTTTTCTTTTTTCTTTTTTTTTGCGTATTGATATAGCACATGAAAGCACAGTGTTGCGTGCAGTTGATTTTTACGAGAGGGCCTACAAGGGACGCACTCTTAAAACAGAACTTCACCGCATAGCACGCTCTTGGCCAGCCACCATCCCGAGCGGCATCATTCTGCTCCCTGATTGGTTAAACGGGAGGCGTCCGCTTCTTTCGTCACTGCTACCACCGTGACACTTACACACAGTTACGTTAATTGTCACAAAGAAGCGTACGACCCGCACTTGTCAAAAATCAGGAGCGATAACGATATCATTCCGTGCAATGGTTGGCCTCCAGCGCGCTTGTAGTGAAGCTCTGTTTAAGAGCTTTGCTCTCCCCAACGAGCTCATGCACCCTCTGCAGGTCTCCACTCTGTGACATTCATTTACTCCCGTGCATTTACTCCCGAAAGGGACTACTTTTTTGTGGCAATGCGTTTAGTCCCCAAAAAGAGTAAAAGTACTCCTTTTTTTCTTAGAGTGTATAGGCGCGTGTCACGCGCCGGAGTTCTCTCTTAAAGGTGTACTACAGCAGAGTGCACAAGTGGCAGTATTCTCAGATGAACAAACCGGATTCATCAGACGAGGAACATTCAGTACGTGCAGAGGTGGGCAAATACCCTCACGATCATTGCCCTCTTAAGATCCCTCATTACAATTTTTGTCAACAGCGATTTCTCCTCTCCACAGCGCATCTCAAATTTTTTGCCGATCTTTCTGTTCTTTCTTTTTGAGAGAAATCTTTTTCTTTTCTCGAAATTGCCTCACCCCCGGAAATTCCCACATCTCAATTAACTCTGAAAATTTCTCACCTCAATTCAATCTTTTTCGGGAAATTCCCACAATCCGCCTATAACTAATTTCCTGGAAAAATGTTCTCACCTTACCCATTTCGGCCATCTTCCTGGAGATTCACAGATCTCACACCCCCATCTCACACTTTTTCCGGAAAATTTTCTCAACTTACTCTTACGTCAACGTAAACAACGACACACAGCGTTTTTTCTCGAAAATAGGGATGTGCCAACCGAATCCGCGAATCCACCAATCCTAGGCAGGGATTCGAGATTCGGGTATCCGAATCCCAGTGCCCAAAACGGCGAATCGAATCTTCCGAAGCCATCAACAACGTTTGTTCGTTTTCTTTTTCTTTCTTTTTTTTTTCAAACTAACGCCTCCGAAGTCCGCCCAAAAGCCTCATTGACCGACGGGTGTTTTCTTGTTTGTTTATTTACATTGCTCTAGAGTGAAAGAATTCAGACAGGAACTCTTACATTACAAGTTTAAAAAGTAATATGGTTTTGCTGTTGATTGTTGCTTTAGCTTTATGGAAATAAATCAGACTCGAGAATTTGTGTCTTTCTTGTAGTCGATGAACAATATGTTAAATATGTTAAGTAAACTATATGGGTATATACTTCCTCCCGAAACTGAACTATTATTATATTATTTTTTTATTAAACAAATGTATATCATATTCTGCTTCAAAACACTCTCCAGTAGAAGTTTTTTTTTCTTCTTCTTGACTTTTTAAACTCTTTTTAAAGAAATGATTCGAAAGATTCGAGAATCGTAAGATTCGTGGATTCGTTGAACCTTCCTTGGATTCGGATTTGGATTCTGATTCGAAAAATTCTGGATTCGTCCAATCTCTATACTCGAAAGCGTCCTTATACCTTACTTCAATCCTTCTCCATCAATTTGCCCTCAACTCACCTCCCCTCAACGTCCGTGACGTAAGGGCGGGGTGTGTGGGGCGTCCTGACCCTCATATCTGCTCGCGTGAGGGGATGCCCACCTGCGTGTTCGTGAGGAGCGTGCAAGCAGTCAACGAAAGGCGTTCCTTACGGGATCTCATGGCGTGATTTCCCAACGTTTCTCCGCTAGTGACTTCAAGGCAGCGACGACCGCAGAGTGGGTAACTGCGATAAGTGATAAGTGATAAGTGAGTTTATTTTTTGTTCGGTACCTGCCAACAGCCAGAGGCCTTCTAGGCAGTGCACCAGTCAAAATTACAAAATACAGATACATAGGCAAAGGCCAAAATTCGCGCAAGTTATACAATACTGTGGAATTAACAAATAATCGATACACATACAGACCTAAATTGTCTATAATTAGAGAAAATATCAAGATCTGCGCACACTATCTGATTATACAAAAGTTGCATTCGAGAAGTAGGTACTATTGAGTTACACACGGACGGGTAAAAAAGTAAAGGAGTCCTACTAGGACGAGCAGTGCATCGAAAACATATGTCAGAGAGAAGGCAACTTGAATCGACCTTATTGTTCAAAAGCTTATGGAGAAAGAAAACGTCACACAGTGACCTCCGTGAACTCAACGCAGGAAGTTGCAAGTGTCTCAGCAAGCGAGAGTATGTATAATACAGCCTCCTCCCTATGTATCTATCATAATAAATTCTTACAAACTTTTTCTGAATATTCTCAATTTCTTCTGATTTTGATAGGCTCATACAGTTCCAGACAGTACATGCGTATTCGGCCTTCGAGCGATGACAGAAGCGAAGCAGGAAACCAGATTAAACTTTCACCAGCCATATTAAGAACACTATACGTGCACAAAGTGCGAATGAATTTAAACGTGTCCAACGATAGAAATGGTTCGAGAGTAAATAAAATCAGAACGACGGACGGGTCAGCGCAACAACAATAATTTGACTCTTGGACAGCCTTGAAGGGATATGCTCTGAATTCAATCACATACCTCATGAACAAATTATGAATAGGGCCTGACTTTTTAGGGTTAAACCCGTATCCGCCCGATATTTACCCCCCCGAACAAAATCTGTAAAATTCGGGTTTAACCCGAATCTACCCGAAAACATCCGGGTCGCATGGCACACTCATAAGCGTGCATTAAAATAAAGTTTGATAACATTGCTAAACATTAGTTCCATGTTAAGACAAATTTTTATTAAACAAAAAAAAATCACCCGAATGCACCCGAATTCCTGACGACAGAATATGCCGTAACGGGATTTAACCCGAATATACCCGAATTTTCGAATGAAAAATATCACCCGATATTTACCCCCCGAATTTGGCCAAAAATAAAACCCGAAAAAGTCAGGCCCTAATTATGAATTGACCTATAATGTCATCTTCTACACATCACGCCACCCTCATCATCTTATATTTGGTTTTACTTTTTCTTTGTAATATATTCTGATTTAGGAATAGCAAGCCGACCTTCGGTTGGGCTGGACCTTTCCGAAAAACACTATATCCCCCCCCTCCTCAATTACATACGAAATGTCGTCACCAAGTGTCTGCAATGCACGTGGTCGTGCCATTTTTATAAATCAATTATTGTTGGGTTAGCTGGTTCGATTTATTTATTTAGTTACTTATTTACAAATACTATACTGGCCTCCTCCTAGAGGCCCAAGTATGAGTGGTACAAAATGCATAAACACTTAAAGTTCACAAAACATCACAGGTGTTCGTTTCTTAAGTTAAGTTCGTTCATTAAGTTTCTTAATCCCAATATCGGCTCGACATTGGTAATACCGGCCTAATCTTGAACCACTATTGCCGATATGTAGCCAATATTGAACCAATCTATTTTGCTGCTTGGTTAGTCCCGGCCGACACCACGTCGTACGGTAGGCTATTCCATTCTATATGATTGTGCGTGGGAAAAACAGAAAACTTAAACGCATCAACTCTACAGCTATTAAAAGAGTGCTCTTATCTGTGCTCTTACCGCTGCTATTCTGTGAACTTATTTCGCATTAATGCCCAGAAAGTGTCCAGAACGCGCAGAAACGGATCGTATATGTGGACTCGGGAGATGATACAGGGGTTTTATTGTGAATCGTTTTTTGAGCAAACCGTTCGCGAATGGTTTTATCAGTAGTGAACCTTGGTGAATCGTTTTTGCGGAAACGGTTCCCGATCGGTTTTATCAGCCGCCCCAGGAGCATGTCATGCGGTGAAGTTCTGTTCTGAAGAGCGTACTTCTTGCACACCTACACTCTTAGAAATGAACTTCACCGCATAGCACGATCTTATCCAACCATCATCTCGAATGATATCGTTATCTGCCCTGATTCGTTGAAAACGGGAGGCGTACACCGCCTTTTTGTGACACTTATGATAATTGTCACAAAAAGGGCATACACCTCCCGTTTCCAACAAATCAGGGCAGATAACGATATCATTCGAGATGATGGTTGGATAAGACCGTGCTATGCGGTGAAGTTCATTTTTAAGGAGTGTAATCGATCCAATTCCCTAGTTTTTGTCGTGTCGCTTGTCTCCTCTCTGTCTTTTCTTTTCTTGGTTTCCTATACCTGTTTATTAAGCCCGTGTTCTCGTTTTTGTTTTTCCACTCAACGTTCATTCATTCATTGTTTTAGTTTATTTTTTCATTAATACGAAACCGCAATTTACCCTTTCTCTGTTCTTCTCCGTCTCAAGGAGCGCGCAAATACGGAACAGTGTCCCATTGGTCTCATCAACCGATTTGTCCAATCATCGCGGCAGATCGTTTGAAGAAACCAATAGGACGCCGCTCGGCACTGTCACGCATAAGTCACGAACGACGCAATGAACCACGTTCCTTTTATATTGTTCTCAAGGTAACGGCGTCCTTAACTCCGCGATGAAAAAGTTTTGGACTTTACTGACCGTTAACAAAGCTTCACAGTGAACTTGAAATGTTTACAAGAAAACCCTGTAAGGAAAAGTACCGTCACCAGTACCAGCGCTAGTCAATCCGTGCAACTCTTCGTATCCCTTTACACGTCTATATAGTGTATAGGTGGAATCCTCCCATCAGTCTTCATCGAAGGGACCCTTTAATTTCGCCGGGGCACCACCATTGGCTCCCGCCAGAACCCCACCAGGGGGAACACCGAAGGGCATTTCCGTTGATGGTATTAGGTGGTGCCAGGTCGCACTCAATATTGGATTACCGCTAATGTTACGGGAACGCTGGAGGTATGCGTTTGCCTTTGTATGCGGTTTGCTCTTTTGACGTCCACGTTTGATTAGAAAAAAATATATGCCTGCGCGTGTATGGTGAGGGGCATGTAAAATAAGTTAGGCAGAGAGGCTAAAGGAGCGATAAGGTGACATTTAGTGTCGCCCGAAATCCTGCCTCGTCTGTCAAGGCTGTCCACCAGGAGTCGCATTTTTTTTTTAAATTCCGTGTTAGCGCTGGGAAGCAACCGTGGCTATAAGTCGCGTACAGACGTGGACAGATGGAGAGAGGACAGCAGAAAGGAGTGGGGGACAGAGGGGTTAGTATGCGTCCTGGGCCGACTTCACGGGGAACTGTGGTGACATTCGTCTGGAAAGTCTTCGGAAAACCCAGGGAAAACCTCGGACAGCACAGTCGGTGACAGGATTCGAACCCGTGTCACCTCCCAGTCTCGGCGTGGAAGGCGATCATCCTAACCACTACGCCACGGGAGATGGTCAGGAGTCACATGTAAAATTTTCTCGCTCTGCGGTGCGTTATAGCTGTGCAACGGAATTTACGAAAAAAAACGGTCGCAGAGAGCAGCCGCGGACGGCCGACACGTTCCACGCGTCACGTAGTGAAGGCTCCGAGGCCTTCACTCTTAAAAATGAACTTCACCGCATAGCACGCTCCTAGCCAACCATCATCTCGAATGATATCGTTATCTGCTCTGATTTGTTGAAAACGGGAGGCGTACGCCTTTCTGTGACAATTATGAACAGCATAAGTGTCACAAAAAAGGCGTACGCCTCTCGTTTTCAACAAATCAAGGCGGACAACGATATCATTCGAGATGATGGTTGGCTAGCAGCGTGCTATGTGGTGAAGTTCATTTTTAAGAGTGTTGCTTCTTTGTTTTTTCTTCGCAGTTCTCGAGCCGCTTACACGTGTCTGAGCTGTGCCGCTGTACGGCACTGGTCACGTGAGGGGAGTAGCATATACGTCACGACGTCCTCTCGTTCTGCGATGCACTCTTTTCACGAGGATGATAATTTTTCGAAGGTGTGCGGCGGCACAGAGACCGAATTAAACCGTTGCACAGAATGATACCGTTATCACTTGTGCGATTTGTGGAGAGCGTGGGGCGTAGGCCCTTTTGCGACAATTAACGCTGCTGCCTAAAGTGTCACAAAAACGCGTATGCCTCCCGGATTTAGCCAATCGTGGGGCTGGACGACCTTAGTTGGGATGGTGGTGGATTAAGAGCATGCAATGTGGTGAAGATCTGTTTCAAACGGATTTTTATTATTTCATTTATTATTATTTTATTATTATTATTATTCTTTTTCAAAATAACAAGGAGGTGTCTCCCCCCCCCCCCACACACAAAAAAATATATTTTTGTTTTATTCTTTTACGCTGCGGCGTGTTCTGCAACGTATAAAATGAGCTCCTGCGAAAAACACACACACACACACACACACACAAACGGTGCAGGTGATATACAGAGCGGGCGCGACGCGTCTCTGTTCCGCACACCTTTAAAAATCCTCTCCACGTGAAAAGAGCCCATCGCCGAACGAGAGGACGTCGTGGCGTAACGTGGTCCCCCAGGCACGTGACTCGTGACGTAGAGCGGCCACAGCTCAAACATGTATATCACTCTTAAAGATAAACATCACCGCATAGCACGCTCCTATATAGCCCACCATTTTCTCGAATGATATAGTTATCCCCCTGATATGTTCAAAATGGGAGGCGTATACGCCTTTTTTGTTACAATTATGAACAGCATAAGTGTCACAAAAAGACGTAAGTTAGTTTTTAAGACTGTAAGCGGAGCGTGAGCTGAGAAGGGAAAAAAAACGAAGAAAAAAGAAGACAAAGCCGTCTCTATACGTCACGCGAGACTATCGTGTCTGTCTTCCGGACGAATGTCGGCACAGTTCCCCCTGAAGTCGGCCCAGGACGCATACTAATCCCTCTATCCCCCACTTCTTCCTGCTGTCCTCTCTCCATCTGTGCACGTCTGTACGCCGCTCATAGCCACAGCTGCTTCGCGGCGCTAACACGCAATCAAAAAAAAAAAGTGACGATACACCGCAGAGCGAAACTATTTTGCACGGTGACCCCTGGTGGACAGCTTCACAGATGAGGCAGGGTTTCGAACCACGTTAAATGTCATTTCGTTGCTCCTTTAAGAGGGAGTGGTCAGCGGGAAAACATGTGCCAGCAGAAAGGAACGAATGCCTGTAGTGTATCTGTTGTATGTGTTGTTATCTCTCTGTTATCTGGTAACCCACACGCGCGGGAGGCATCGACCTGTCTTATCTTATGGCGTGTAGTCTGGTTGTTTTGCCTTGGCTGAGTCTGCGCAGAGCAACTTCCTGTGGGTTATTTAAAGAGTGCATGATCCGCGTGGAGGGACTTAGTTCATCGAAATGCAAACAACTCAGGGAAAAGGGGTGCTGACGCTAGGAATCGAACCTGGGTCTTCTGATTTCCGGTCAGATATGCTAACCACTACACCACACCAGCACGCCGTTTCCCTTTGAGCGCCTCTCAAGTACGGGGGGGGGGGGGGGGACGGACAACCAACCACGCTATTCCCATTCTCTCTTACATCTTTCTCACTCACTCTCTCATTCAGACACGAGGCAGGGCGATTGTAAACGACGTAAACAGCGAGATTTGGCCGAGGCAGACCAACAATTAGGGACGACACAGACAAGTAAGCCTCAAACGCCCAGAAATTAACGAATGCAAACAACTCAGGGAAAAGAGGTGCTGACGCCAGGAATCGAACCTGCGTTTGAGGCTTACTTGTCTGTGTCGTCCCTAATTGTTGGTCTGCCTCGGCCAAATCTCGTTGTTTAGGACTTAGTTCATGCCTGTATTTTGACGTGACCACGTCGGTCACAAGTTCTTGCCAGAAAGACGGAATAAAGTCGTTCCGTATGTTACCACCCGTTGTGAGCTTTCTCCCGTGAGGACACAGCAATCCCGAAAAGGGAAACCATAGGAACAAACCCTCCCCACTTCCTCTGCCCTGCTTTTGCCAGAGAGCCCCGAGCTATATGATAAATACCCGCAAATGTTCGCTCCATATAAGCCCGTCATGACCGATTGAAGGGGTCATTATGACCAATCGCTGCCAGGAATTCCTGAGCAGGATTTACGAGAACGGTGAGGCGCTGTGTGGGGTCTCGCATATGCTCGTCATTTCTCTCTATATATAGGATCCCATGCGGGGGTAGTAAGGCAGTAAATGACCAGCACCGTCATTATCGAAAACAGCATCAAAGCTGCCATCAATATGAAGGAAGGGAAGCAATATATATACTTTTTTTTTTTTTTTCGTGCGTGGTTTCTGTGCTACGACTGAAGGAATATAGTTCTACTGCTGACGATGTACTTGTCTGAGGGTTTCAAGCTCTGAGCAAAATAGCCTATTCTCATATTGCGCAGGACTTGATGATGATGATGATGATGATGATGATGATTCATGTGGTAACGCATCGTAAACAGACACAGAACCAGAGAACTGTCTTCAGCTTTGCATGACATTAAAAGCCGCGGCACAAGGGGAAATCCTCGAGGCCTTCCTAATTGCAAAAGCAGGAAATGAACGCTGGGTTAGTGCGCCTTCTGTGGCCCTATTACCAGCTTGTGTGTGTGTGTGTGTGTGTGCATTTTTTTTTTTTAAATGTTACAACCACGTGTGTTTTCTTTATCATGTGTATTTAAACCTTGTATGTGAAGTAAAACGCGTCCGTTGAGAGTCACCAATTGTCCCGTGCGTGTCCTTGTTGTTGCTTGATGCTGTGAAGTCATTATGCAGGGAACAGCCGACAGGCGACAACTGCGCCCTATGCACTATAAAAACAGAGCTTCACCGCATAGCACGCTTCTAGCCTAACATCATCTCGAATGACAACGTTCTCTACCTTCATTTGATGAAAACGGGGGCACACGCCATTTTTGTGCCAAAATGGCGTACGCCCCCTCAGCAAATCAGGCGAAAGAACGCTGTCACTCGGGCAGAGTTGTACGTAACGCGTTACTAGTAATCAATTGCTTTTTCCAGTAAATTTTAACGTAATCAATTAATTTTGTGAGCAAGTAATTTTCCAAGTAATCTGATTATAATTTTCGGTAATCAATTACTGAGTAATCGATTACTTTTTTAACCTTCTGTCAACAATGGCAACACTTTTCAGCAGGCCCGATCTTCGACTGGAGCAATGACGCAGAGGTCACTGTGACGGCCGTCTCTAGTCCTCACGTGTTCCATGCAGACCACAGAAATACGATAATTCCTTACAACTGCGACCTACTGGAGCAACAGTAACAATAGTAACAAAACGAAGCGGATGTTTCAACGCCTATTCGATCGTCCTCATCTGGGACAGGAGGCGAGACAATTTAAAAGTAACGGGAAATGTAACGCGTTACATTTCTAATCGGTAACGTATTACATTTTTGATGAAGTAATTTGTAACGGTAAAAAATTACTTTTCGCGCAGCAGTAACAGTAATTGTAATCAATTACTTTTTTCGAGTAATGTGTACAACTCTGCACTCGGGATATGATGGTTGGCTGGGAGCGTGCTATGTGGTGAAGTTCATTTTTAAGACATATTTCGGCACAGTTCCCCTAGAAGTCGGCCCAGGACGCACATTTCCCCAGGGCGTCAGTCGTGATGTTGCCCACATACGTGAGGCCGACAACGGCATGCCCTTTCACCACCACCACCACCACCACCACCACCTCATTTTTAAGAGACGGCGCCCTTTCACCACGACCACAATTTTTAAGAGTGTACTCATAGTGCATACTAACTAGTAGCGTACAGCAACCACAACATATAAATCATGAATCATAATCATGAATCATAATCATGAATCATAAATCATGACTATGACACGGGGTGATTCACCGCTGGATAGCAGTACACTACCAGCAACCACGACTTCTACATATTCCGACATAAGGCGTTCGGGTCATAATCACTGATACTGAGCTTCACTTAGGTAGGGTTCCGTGTTTTCGGTTTTAATCGAAAAACACCGAAAACCATACGCCCGGTAGGTTTTCCCTCAATCGGTTTTAATAGGAAAACACCGAATGCAGAGGGATATTCCAGGAACGGTGACAGAGATAAATTGCTGCACGTGCACAAGAAGCTGTTGATGCAGATCAGAAAATCCGTACAGAAATACGGTGGTTGTGAAAAATGTCCGTTTACTTTTTCGTTTGTCGTAGAACGCCACCGCCAGCGAACAACGCCATTTTCAATGCGCGTCGTGCGGAAATTACGTTGTGATTTCTATTCGCCGATAACAGCCGGGTAAAAAAAAGAAAAATAAAACGTGAAAATCAATAAACATCGAAAAACGTACGCGGGATCCGCCCAAGAATAAAAACCGAAAACGCCGAACCCTAACTATAGGTTCACAATCGGCAGCACTTAACTACACTCTTTAAAAATGAACTTCACCGCATACCACGCTCCTAGACAACCATAATCTCGAATGATATCGTTATCTGTCCTGGGGCTCAATTTTGATGTGCACATAGCGATCGTTATAGCTTTTTTTCAAAATTTGCGCGCTCATTCCGTCACGCGCATTGGCCGTCAACCGGGGAGCACGAGCGTTTAGCAAGCGTTACGGGATAGCGAAGTCTAGAAGTCGGCCCAGGACGCACATTTCCCCAGGGCGTCAGTCGTGACGTTGCCCACATACGTGAGGCCGACAACGGCAAGCCCTTTCAACATCACCACCACCACCACGGGATAGCGAAAAGTTCAAGATCTAGCCTCTGATTTGTTGAAAACGGGAGGCGTACGCCTTTTTTGTGACAATTATGAACAGTATAAGTGTCACAAAAAGGCGTACGCCTCCCGTTTACAACAAATCGGGGCAGATATTGATATCATTCCAGATGATGGTTGGCTAGGTGCGTGCTATGCGGTGAAGTTCATTTTTAAGAGTGTACACTGTTAAAACAGAACTTCACCACATAGCACGCTCCTAGCCAACCATCATTCCGAAAGATATCATTCTGTGCATTGATTTGTTGAAAATGGGAGGAGGCGCCTATCTGGGACAGATTATCTTGTCCCAGATAGGCGCCTCCCCCCTGTTTTGAAGAAATCATGACACAGAATGATATCATTCGGTATGATGGTTGGCTAGGATCGTGCTATGTGGTGAAGTTCATTTTTTAAGAGTGTAGTAGCCCACATACACAATGCAATCAAGCCGCGTTCAATAGACACTTTTGGGCTGGCAAGTCGTCGGCGAGGCGAGCGCGAGAATACTACGTTAAAAAAAAAAAAAAGCAAAAATAACTTTTAGTTCGCATCAAACGCTCCGCGTCTACGATCCGTTCCTTCCAGAAGTCATCGCACATATACCACAGCGTCCCCTTCGCCATAACGACCATCGAGCGAGCGGGCCTGCGCGTTGTAACGTTCCCGGGGAAAGAGCGGGCCATCGAAATCGTCAATTCCCGTTTACGATCCCGGTGGAAGGTATACCACACGAGAAAGAGGTTCGCCGTACACGAGAGCCAAAAGGACGGAACACTTTGCATTATCCAACGGAGGACGGTTGCCCAAAAGAGCGCTGCACGGGAGAACAATCTTCAATTATAGCCAGGGTCGGGTGTAGAACGAGAAGGGGGATTTTTACGACGTCTACTCAACAGCCCATGCGGAAAGTTCGCCTTGATGTTTAGGCTATCTCTTTGTTCTTCGATGGAGTTTCTCGCTCTTTAATCTTCAACGATGCGCTCGAGAAGGAAACGTATATTCAATTTATTTACGTATAAATGGAATTGCTATATAATAAAGCTCGCTTAAAGGGGCACTAAAATGCGAAAAAACAAATTATAGCTGACTGAAAGATGCCGTTACCTTGAGAGCAATACAAAAGGAACGAGATTCATCCGTTGCGTCGTAGTATATGTAATTTACCAACACTTCCTCCTCTCTCCGCAACTTCCGTGCGCTCTTCTTTGCGACAATCAAGCAGGCGGGGCTAAAGCCGAATTTTTACTAATTTTTAAAGACTATATTTCTGTTGGTGTGCATAGTTGTTGTTGGGTCTGTGGTTATCAGTGGAGGACTTCATATTTCTGTAAAAAAAAGAGTGAGGTTCGTTTGGCAATTTTCAAAGTTCAATTGAAAAAATAAACTTCCCTCAATTACAAATTGTCCAGAGCCTTCCACAAGGGTGGCAAAAGTTTCCAGAAGGTAAATGCCAAAAGTCCCACAATCCTCCTGCGAGTACGTCGCCTGTTAGAATTTTTTATCACTTTAGGTGAAACACCCTGTATATTTATATTCACTCGCCCATGTCTGTGGTTTCTTGGCAAATGAGCCAACACTGTTAAAACAGGACTTCACCACATAGCACGCTCCTAACCAACCATCATACTGAATGATATCATTCTGTGTCATGATTTGTTCAAAACAGGCGGGAGGCGCCTATCTGGGACAGATTATCTTGTCCCAGATAGGCGCCTCCCCCCTGTTTTGAACAAATCATGACACAGAATGATATCATTCAGTATGATGGTTGGTTAAGAGCGTGCTATGTGGTGAAGTTCTGTTTTAACAGTGAAGGTGCAACCAAAATGAAAGCGGAGGTCTCCGGTACACTCTTAAAAGTGAACTTCACCGCATAGCAAGCTCCCAGCCAACCATCATCTCTAATTATATCGTTATCTGCCCTGATTTGTTGAAAACGGGAGGCGTACGCCGTTTTTGTGACAATTATGAGCAGCATAAGTGTCACAGAAAAGGCGTACGCCTCCCGTTTTCAGCAAATCAGGGCAGATAACGATATCATTCGAGATGATGGTTGGCTAGGAGCGTGCTATGCGGTGAAGTTCATTTTTAAGAGTGTAGGTGTGCTACACACACAGGCACCGCACCAGCATTGGCGCGTCAATATGACGCGGTTAAAGACGAGAGGTCGACCCAGTGTTAAACAGGGTTCGGAATAATTCCGTCACTCGACTGTTCCTTTAGCATTTCCTCGTACCACCCGCAATTAAGCCAATTCAGATATACCAACGCACACTATATATATACAGTAGCGCAATCTTTCCACCTATTTGATCACATTACGAACCAATCAAAGCAGCCGTAAAGGTTGAAGGGCCCCTTGGCGTCCGTTTTACGCGCAACCAAAGCCCGGTTTCTAGAGCTGAGAGCGGAGTCTGAAAGCAATCAAGCTACCATGGGCTGGATGTATAGGAGCAGGAGGGGAACGAACGGAGTAGGATGCGGGCGATAATTAAGTGACTATGAAACGGAAGAACGCCCTATCACAGCTGCAGCTGAGGCCCCTTAGGTTGTATAACAGGATAAACATTAGATGTGATCAGGGCAGGCGCGGATCTAGGGGAAGGGGGGGGGGGGGTCCAGGGGTCAGGAACCCCTCAATTCCAGACTTAAACATAGGGTTCAATGGACCAATCCCAGCATGCACCTGGCACTTGTCCATAGAGGACCCCCCACCCCCCCTCGGAAAAATCCTACACTCTTAAAAATGAACTTCACCGCATAGCACACTCCTAGCCAACCATAACCTCGAATGATATCGTTATCTGCCCTGATTTGTGGAAAGCGGGAGGCGTACGCCTTTTTTGTGACAATTATGAACAGCATAAGTGTCACAAAAAGGCGTACGCCTCCCGTTTCCAACAAATCAGGGCAGATAACGATATCATTCGAGGTTATAGTTGGCTAGGAGCGTGCTATGCGGTGAAGTTCATTTTTAAGAGTGTAGATCCGCCCCTGGATCAGGGCCTACACTCTTAAAAATGAACTTCACCACATAGCACGCTCCTAGCCAACCATTATCTCGAATGATATCGTTATCTGCCCTGATTTGCTGAAAACGGGAGGCGTACGCCTTTTCTGTGACACATATGCTGTTCATAATTGTCACAGAAAAGGCGTACACCTCCGGTTTTCAACAAATCAGGGCAGATAACGATATCATTCGAGGTAATGGTTGGCTAGGAGCGTGCTATGCGGTGAAGTTCATTTTTAAGAGTGTACTTATCGTGTATGAAGATGGGAGTAAACTGCCAACTCGTCCCTGAGCAAATGAGCCGAAACCGAAACTAAACGAGTCGCGAGATCAAAGCACGTGCCCTACCGACGCGGAATGGACGTTGTCCCTCACTGCGCTCGCGAATCGTTTAGTTTCGGTTTCGGCTCAACGTCCATGACGCGTCGGAGGGCACGTGCTTTGAAGCGGCTGAACCGATTGGTGTAGGCGCATGACCGGTTGGAGAGATAACTGGCGTTGCGGCCCAAATGAGCTGCCGATGCCGGAACTTGTGACCTGCCTCACTCTACACTACTACAACAGAACTTCACTGCGCAGCACGCTATCCAGCGTGTCCTCAAGATATTTATTTTTGTCCTTTACAGATTTTTTTTTATCAGAAAAAGCTACGAGAACAGCATAGATGACGTCTTTGCAGTTGAGTTATACGGCATAGTGGACATCTTCTCGAAGAAAGTATGCAACTGCAAGATGACTAATTAATTACGTAAAGTTCATTAATTAACTCTTTAACTGGGAGATTTCGGGCAAAAGCGACATAGCAGAATGAGACACTATCCTCATTGAAAGCCATTCCACGTTTAAAAATCCCGAAACACGCACGTGCGTTAAAATATCCATCCCCGAATTTTGAAATGCAAATTCGGTTGTTCAGATTCAACGTTGTCCTTGTTTGTCTCTCCTATAGAGTCACTGAATAAATAAGTAAATACATAAATAATGACTCCAGTCTCCTCTAGACTCTCATTTCTTGTCTGTTTTTTCTTGCGCTGTGGAAACCATAAGTCTCGATCAAGCAGGGACGGATCCAGTCCCTATGCAACATAGTCAGACATTTGGGGGGACGGGGGTGTTTCTTTGTTGAAGCGCGTAGTGGGGGAGGAGAGAGAGGGAACATTTTGGGGGGCGATCACACAACCGCATCCCCCCCACCCTCCCGATCCGCCACTGCGACCAACTAACCCTTTATTCCGTATTGGTTAATTTAAATAATTACTATACCGCCAATTCAGCAATCTCACATTTGCCCAGAAACATGTAATTAAAAATTTTATTAATCAGTTTAAAGTAACTAGTAATCGAGTAAGTTACATACTGCTTACGACAGAATGTGTGCATGACCGTATAATCGGCCTTAAAAAAAACGTCATCCAAGCTGCCCTCGTAACTTTTTTAACAAAAAGACCCGTGCTCGTTGAGGCAAAAATGAACACGCTGTGCCCCGGGTTCCATCAAACCGTTTCTGTGACAGCAAGTAAATCTGTAAAGAGTTTCCTCGAGTTCCTTACTGGTTAATCCCCATTCACCGATATCCGAAATATTACCATGGATATTACTATGGAGTCAATATGTCGATGAGGAGGGCCAACGTGGCTGCGAGGAATGCTGGGAATGCGTAGCATGAATGAACGGGAAACACTGCGGAGCTGCGGAAATTGCGGCTCTCTGTCACTGTCTACTTTCCGAATTGATTAATCTACGAAATGCAATAATAATGACAATAGTGGAACCGAAACCATCCGGAACTGTGACCATGAACCGTAAGGGATTGGTCCTCTTTGTCACTGGGAAATTTATTAAGCATTACGAGCGCACATAACGCAAGCGTTCCACCGTAATTGTTTTCTTCGAGAATGGTCCGCCTCTTACGTATCCATCAGTAGCAGAAACGCATACGAAGAGGGGAGTCATGTCCTGTAGATCACATAAACAAAATACAGAAACCGACACTGAATGTACACAGACATGTGGCACCATATCTCCTTCCCCTTCCCTTTCTTTGTACAGCAGTATGTTTAGTCGTGTATATGTCTATACTATATATACTTATGTGTGTCACCACTTCACTTTGTACCTGAGGAAGCGTGGACCTCCACGCGAAAGCTTGTACAAATTAAACTTAAACAAAAATCTTCAGTGTCGGTTTCTGTATCCATCAGTAGAAAAAAACGACCAGTCAAGCAACAATGGGTGGCCAATGTATGGATGCTCAAAGAAAAAACGTGGAGATGGTATTTCCACAAATGCGGATCTGTCTATTCGGTGATAGCACTAAAGGCTGACTCCTCAGCTGCCGTTTGTTTTGTTCTTCGTTTTTGTTTTTTTTACTCCGTGTTAGCGTCTCGAAGCAACTCTGTGGCTATGAGCAGCGTACAGATGTGGACAGATGGAGAGAGGACAACAGAAATGAGAGGAGGACAGGGTTCCTTAGGATTGAAGGGAAAAAAGTGAAACGTGGAGAAGAAATGAGACTGAAAGAATAGGAAAACAATTACGGTTTGGACGTAATTTACTTTGGTGACCCTTAATTAATGTCACTCTAAAAACAGATGGTGGTGGTGGTGGTGGTGGTGGTGGAAGGACTCGCCGTTGTCGACCTCACAGAGATGGGCAACGTCACGACGGACGCCCTGGGGAATGTGCGTCCTGGGCCGACTTCTAACTGAACTGCGCAGACATACTATGCCCGGAATATGTCTCTAAAAACAGAGCTCCACCACATAACACGCTCTTAGCCAATCACTATCCCAAATGAGACCGTTCTGCCCCCTGACTGGTGAAAAACGGGATGCGTACGCTTCTCTCTCTCTCTTTGAACACTTATGCAGTTCCCCAAAAGGCCTACGCACATTCCACAAGTCGGTAGTGATAAAGGTATCATTCCGTGCTATGTGGTGAAGTTCTGTTTTTAGAGTGTATAGCAAGCGAGGCAATGCGGAGCGGTTTGTCACTGGTCACCTGAAACGATCTCACGCGATGATTGGACAAATCACTTCAGGAGGCCAATGGCATGTCGCCCTTCTTGAGAAAGAGAGAGAGAGAAGGAAAGCATACATCACGAACGACACAACGGATGAATACCGTTCCTTTTGTATTGCTCGCAATGTATCGACACTTCCATTGCGCCAGGGGTAATCTTCGCACTTTAGTCAAAAAATTCCACGTCAAAAAAATAAAAATAAAAAAGGATAAGATTACTGTCGCACGAGTTGGCGTTGCCATCTGATTGTTTTCCTCGTTTACGTCACTTACTCTTTTGTCTTTGCAGCCCATTTCTGCCACATTCTCCATCGAAGTAAGTTTAGTTTACAAAACTAATTTTTTAAGAAATCGTTGATGGTCAACCCATATTCCGGTTTTTGCAGTTCTTAATAAATATTATTATAGATCGCGACGATAATAAATATAATAATTGCGCGGTGCTCCGTTCCTGTTGCAGTTTCTAAGCAGGTGTTTCCTCCTCTCAGTGTTGTAACGGTTATTTCTTCACGTGACAAGGCGCAAGGTCACGCGCCAAAGTCAACAAACGCTTTATTCCTTCAGCTGCTTCGTGCCTCTGTTCGTTTCTGACTTTTTACTCGGCTTCGTCTTGATCGTTCGAAATGTTTTCGCTGAAGCAGCCATGGAACCAGCAAACCAGCGACCGTGTGCACTCTTAGAAATGAACTTCACCACATAGCACGCTCGTAGCCAACCATCATCCCGAATGACAACGTTCTCGCCCCAGATTTGTTGAAAACGGGAGGAGGAGCCTATTTTGTGCCGTGCATAATGATACAAAATAGGCTCCTCCTCCCATTTTCAGCAAATCAGGGGCGAGAACGTCGTCATTCGGGATGATGGTTGGCTACGAGCGTGCTATGTGGTGAAGTTCATTTCTTAGAGTGTGGACGCAGCATTCGTTCGTTCATGCCGCAGAGGTGGGGAGCGCATTGCATCTTGGTAATCAATAAGCAATACTAACTTTAATTACTAATTTTGCGGAGGAATACCCAGTAATGCGAAGCCATTATATTTTGGCCGCGAAATACTTCCTTCATCCTTATTTCACCTTTGTTAGTTTATCCTTAATTTAGGCACTGTATGTGTTCCAGATTCCATTCTTTCTTTGTTTCTTTTTTCTTTCTTTCATTGCGTGTTAGCGCCGCGAAGCAACTGTGGCTATGAGCGGCGTACAGATGTGGACAGACGGAGAGAGTACAGCAGGAAGGAGTAAATGGGACAGGGGGGGTTAGTATGCGTCCTGGGCCGACTTCAGGGGGAACTGTGCCGACATTCGTCTGGAAAGTCTTCGGAAAACCCAGGGGAAACCTCAGACAGCACAGCCGGCGGTAGGATTCGAACCCACCACCTCCCAGTCTACAGCACGACCTTGATTACCACCAACGAGCGGACGCCTTAGCCCACTCGGCCACGCTGGTGTTCCAGATTCCAGGTGGACGTCAAAAGAAGCCCAGGTGCATGGTCGAAATTATCAGCAGTCCTTACCCTGCAGGACGTGCAACATGTCGCCACACATAAGGCCTGTTCGGACACATAACTGAGCGCTAATATAGCGCTACAAAACAGCGTCAAAAAACAGCGCCCACTGTTTTCAGACGGTTCACACTTGGCGGTTATCGCTTCCATACGGTTATCGCTTCGGATTCGAGGAGAGAAAGGGGCGCACGCCTTTTTGTGGCAATTACCATATATCTAAATTGCCACAAAAAAGGCGTACGCCCCATTCTCTCCTCGAATCCGAAGCGATAACCCCATCATTCGCGGCAATGGTTGGCGCACAGCGTGCTATGCGGTGAATCACTGTTTTTAGAGTGTACAAGCGACCGCATCCTCACAAGGCAAAAAGAAGAAGAAAAACAACAACTTTATTTTGGCTTTGGAGAGTGGGGAGGTTCATCGCCACAGGCGATACTCTACCCCATTGCTGGTGGGAATGTGGGGAATAAAATAACGAGCCCCGTCACAATAACGATCGAAGTTCGATGGTGTCCAGAAATGTCAGAAGAGCTTTGAGCGCAGAGCGTTGCTGGGCTGGATTAGGCCAGGGACCAAGTAATTTCGATAGGGAGAAGGGGCGAGAGAGTCGGAGAGTGTGGTTCGGGAAGGTTGGTAGTGGGAGCAATGAAGAAGAATATGCTCCAGATCCGCAAGCACACCACAGTGGCAGCAGGTGGGAGAGTCAACTTGTCTCAAGCGGTAACGCCACTGAGCTGTAAAGGCCACATCGAGGCGCATTCGGTGGATTAGTGCAGCATCTTGACGAGAGGTGTTTCGTGGCATGCGGAAAGCGAGCGTTGGATCAACTCTGCTCAACATAGAGGGGGGAAGAATGTCGGTTGTCCATTGGCGGGAAGCCAGGGGTGTCACTAGGCGTCGGAGAATGATCGACCTAGTCTCTACAGTTCAACATGCTCGTGCCCATCGACGGATCGTCCTATCGGTTTTCCTCGACATCAAGCGCGCATATGAAGAAGAAAAAAAAACCTTCGCGTCCGTTAAAATTTATGCCCGCGTCACGTCTGCAACAGATATATATGGCAGGCCGTCGATCACGTCAAGCACGAGAAAGACGAGCAACTGGAGAAAGTGACAACGAGGAGAGAGAATGCAATAACAGAATGGGGGGAGGGAATTGGGGGGCATCTCGCAATAACATCCCCCCTGAGAAAGGAAAAAGAAGGGGAAAAAAGGAGGGAACTCTGTCAGTCGGCTGCAACAAATGAAGGCGCACGTATATTTGTCCGCAGCCTCCATCAGCGAGAGACAGAATAAGAAATAAGCCCACACAAATGAGCACACCCGAAAGAAAAGTCTACCGGAGAAAGAGGGAAAAATATACGCGGGGCCAACAACCCCGCCAACGGCACAGGAAATCGATTTATCCCCGGGGATAGCGATCTGAGCATCGGGTCCGAAGGGATAAGCGGTACAAGACTCGAGTGTTGTACACCGGCAGAATGGAAAGTCAGGACGTCGCTGACGGGGGTCACAAAAGAGATGCTCCAGATGAAGTTTCGCTTATCTGAATACCTTTCCCTGTCATGCTGAGTGTATGAGCACCGTCACTCAATAGAGGCGTTAGTAAACCGTTGACAACGTCAGACTTGTGCCCGTGCAAGTAATTGATTGCCGTTACAGTGACTTCTACGCAAAAAGTACTGTAGAAGTGTTTTTTTTTTTTTTTTTTCGCGCGGAATTATTTTTCACGTTTTTCGCGCACACCTCCAAAATCGCGAATTTAAGTTCCCGCGAATAACTCTGGCCATATGAGGGCGAAAATCGTTCGGCGTTCGACGCTATACCGCGACTACCAGACCCTTTCTACTCCATGTAGCGTAGGCAGTTTAAGCAAGCGCAGAAGATTGATTTATCCCATCAGGCAAGATGAAATGAAATGAAAATTCATCATGCTTTTGTTACTCCTATAAACGCTTTGCACTATACATGCAATATACCACTATACCACGAAGCCAGAACATGCCTTTCCCCGCATTCTCAAAACCAGCTTGAATGATAGTACCACATATCAACCGAACTGGTCAGTGCCCCGAGTGATAATTAATAAGAACTGCTAAAATAAACTGGCTAACTTGCACGCGGCCAGTACTATGGCCTCCTACGGGGCCTTTCCTCCCATCTCTGTGAGGAGAAGAAAGGAGTAGACCTAGAATGCCGCAATCCACGTGAACAACGGATGTCTTAGTACGTGCCGAAATATGCCCGAGTATTGACGGCGGCACGATATGCAAGAGCAAAGCACTCCCGGAAACCTGTGTCGCGAATTTAAGTTCTCGCGAATCAATCCACAAAGCAGCTCTGCTCGAAAACGCGAAAATATTTTCCACGCGGAAAAAACCACTTCTACAGTAATTGATTACCGTTACTAATTACTCAACTCCAAATGTAATTGAGTAACAAGCAGAAAAGTAACGCGTTACTCGGGTCGTTACTCTGCATTCATGCAAGTTATACCCGTCTTTGTGTGCCTCAGAAAGGAAAGAAAGGAGGGGGGATGTTCAACAGCGGAACAGCTGAAATAACACGAAAAACAAAAGCGCATAGATCTGTACGTCTACCGTATTTATGGCCCGGGAAGACGTTGACACGCTTGCGGAAGAACATTGCGTGGAACTTCCCCATGACTCATTAAACTTCCAAAGCTTCAGGTACCACCACTCTGGTGTAGGAAAAGATTGGGGAGAGAGACCCTGAAATTTCATAACTTTATTAGAATGACCATTCTCGCTATTGTAGAACGGCTCAACAAAGGCTGACGGCACCAGGGGGCTTGACTTTGGGCAGAACATCTGAAAGATAAGTTAATCTCTGCCGGAAAAGTAATCAATTACTGAGTAATCGATTACTCGTAATTGATTACTCGAAAAATTACTTCGACATTAAAATAACTGATTACTCGAAAAATTACTCAAAAAGTAATTGATTACCAGTAACGCAATTACTAGTAACGCGTTACGCACAAGTCTGGATAACGTCACCGTGAAGTTATCGCACCTACCGGAACCGATGGCAGAGTGCGTGACTCGGAATCATATTCGCTGATTGGTTGCGGTGGACTTCGGAAGACACGTTATCGATAGAGTCACTAAATAAGCTTCGCTTCAGAGTATCGACACTGAGGTCCAAGGGAGAGCAGGAGCGCCATCTTGTTTCCCTACCATACCGGTACCATCCCCAGTTGAGGATCAAAGACGGCATACATAATGCTCTCCGCGGGATAGGGAAGCGTGTGTGATTGTTGTGCGATAATCCATTGTATTGCCCACCAGAGCGTCCCGAAGATGTAAGGGTGAGCTCAAGGCTGTCAACTGCTGCTTGTAAACGAAAGGAACATTTCACCCGCGCAGGATAGATGGCATCGTGCGCTAAAGTGCACCAGAGCCGTATATAGGGAGAGTTTGGCCATTGGGAGGAGCCTAACTTGAAGCGCGTCATGTGACGTCACAGCTAAGCCACCTCCCTCGCCGTGCTCTATTGTTGTCCCGTTGTCAGCCGTTCTCGCCGACGCCATATTGATGCTGATCGTTGTTTACGATGCAAGGAGGAAAGACACGTGCGTACATTGTCCTTCGAAAGTCCTTCGTCCTTGAACTCTTTCAGTTTCGCAACAAAACCCCCCTTATCAGAGGCGGCTGTGGGTCATAAGCCGGTTATTCCTGCAGATTGCATTCATTGCAACAACAAAGCTGACGGACAGCATCAATATGGCGCGCATCAGATGGCTGATAAGCGGATTCTTCTTGGATTCTGTCTTTTTGAGCGGCGCAACGACGACTCTGACGTCAAAATAAGCTCCACCCACGAGGCAGCAAAAGATCAGAGAATGGCCAAACTCTCCCTACAAATGGCTCTGACGTGCGCAATGCGCGTGCGCATGGGTAGCGTGGCGCGGAGACAAGATGGCGCATGCTCGCTCTTGGAACTCAGTGTCGATACTCTGAAGCGTAGCTTATTTAGTCACTCTAGTTATCGACGGTCTGCTATCGCCCTCTAATCCTCCTGACCGTGATGTAAGCCATGTAATTTCGGACGGAAGCTTTGTCGAAAGATTATGCGGAGAGGTTGGTCACAAAAAACTTGGATCTGCTGCTCCGCACTCATGGATTGTTAGCTGCTAGCAAATGAGCCAGACTGTGTTACCAAAATGAAAGGGGTGTCCGTTTTGTGTAGTGCACCCACCTATACATCGCACCAGCATTGACAGAGTGGCGACAGACGACAGGCCAGTCCCGTGTTCGCAAGGAAATACATAGCCAAGAGCTTCGGGGTTCGAACGCTGTAACTATGAGTTGGCCCCGGGACCAAGTAACACTCTCGAGACTCAGGAAGACTCGCTGTAAACTTGCGTAGCGACAAACGCAAAGCCGTTATTGTTATAGGTAGTAACGGACCGTTACTGTTCGCGGGCAGTACAGTGGAGAAGGACATGCTCCGAGTCCCTTCTAGGGCACCGTAACGGGGTGTAGCAGTTGACTGCAGCGCAGAGCCATTTTCCCGACATGTTCCCGTCAGCATGAAACCCAAAGATGAACGTATTTTGCGAGTGTAAATTGCACGAGCTTCTTACGTGACATGGCAGTTCGTTCCTCCGGAACATGCGTCCATCTGCATATCGCATTGGCTGGAGAGTCTTACCGCTGGCGTCATTGTTCTCGAACTCAAGGAGGCGCCACCGTCGTCGAGATACGCTATGCAAGCAAGTACACTCTTAAAAATGAACTTCACCGCATAGCACGCTCTTAGCCAACCATTATCGCGAATGAATACGTTATCTGTCCTGATTTGTTGAAAACAGGGGGCGTACGCCTTTTTTGTGACACTTATGCTGCTCAGAATTGTCACAAAAAAGGCGTACGCCTCCAGTTTTCAACAAATCGGGGCAGATAACGATATCATTCGAAATGATGGTTGGCTAGGAGCGTGCTATGCGGTGAAGTTCATTTTTAAGAGTGTAGGTCAGCTGCCTGCGCATCTCCCAGGTTTCCTACTGCCCGTGAAGAGACCTCATTGGCCCCTTCCCCAAATGAGGGGGCAACATTTCAAGGTTGAGGCGTGTGTATCGTTTCTTCTATGGACCTATATGTCGGTTTACGAATACTCCCTTATTACTGCCTCGTGAATGGACGGACACTCTGTCACGTGGTTTCTCCAAACTTTACCCTCCCTGGCCAAGTCCAACCCACCAACGCTATGCCCTCAAAGCTCTTCTGACCTTTTTTCGACACCATCGGACTTCGATCCTTACTGTGAAGGGATCATTATGTTCTACTGTGCTGTAGGTTCTACGTTCGTACGTAGTACGTTCGTACGTTCTACAACACACACTGCGCGTCGTGCAGTATCGGTTGGCACCGACATACTCTGACATGGGCACTCGCGCAGTGCTTGAAGGCGATTCTTTGGCGAGTTGTTGACGCACCTTCCGGTCTGGCCGATGTAAAGCTTGCCGCAGGTGAATGGGATTTCACACGCGGACCTCGCCCTCGATTTCTTCGTGCAACCTTTCTTCAGGTTGTTCAACTTTTATGTGGAGCCCCGCTAATCTGTTGAAACAATAGCAGCGTGCGTGCACGCCATCCTAAGCTGCAGATTTTCTTATGTTCCATTTCATTTCACTTAAATGCCTCAAAGGTGCTCGGGTAAATTACACAAAGAGAGCAAAATGGAGCAAACGCATAAAGATACACGCAGTAGAACGTAATTACACAGAAGAAAATTAATAAAACAGACGCACGCGTACATGGCCATGACACATGCTGCTAACGCGCGTAGTATTCCTGTTCGCGCGACACTCAAGTTTCGCAGGACTGCCTTATGTGATTACAATTCGTTTTTAATTTTTCTTATCTTATCTCTCCACTATGTGCTATTGTGGTGCTTGCATATCTACACGTGTACTACTGCGAGGATATTTGATAGAATTAACCACCGAGGACGAAATGGCTTCAAAACGACGCATAACTAGCTGCAGAAGTCGCGTTGTTCACAAACGGTGTGGCTAGAGTCAGTAGATTAGTCTCCCCTGTTTAGTGACTCTAGGTGTGGCCGCTAAACATGGGCGCGGCCATTTTTTACTGTCACGTGTCATGTTCACGTTTCCTATGACCTGTGAGTAGGACCTGGCCAGTAGAGTCACTAAATAGGGAGCAGAGTAGCGACACTGAGCCACGTCAGCGCGCGAGCCCGCCATCTTGGGTCTGGCGCGGCTGCGTCGCCTAGCAACGGGACGCCAATCTCCCCCTTCTCCGCCGAAGAGCAGCGCGCAGGCAAGCCAGCTCGCAACCGAGGAAACAGGTTTTGGATGGAGGGGACTCAACATGGACGACGCGTTCTTGGAAGGCGAAAGCACGTGACACGATCGGCCCAATCGCGGACACCGAACGGCGGCTCCGGGGCGGAAAAGGAATGCTCTACTCTGTGCTCATATTTAGTAGCTCTACTGGCCAGAAAACATTGCGCTTACCTATACCTTATCACCTGAAGAACTGTATACGGAAGGGCACGTCTGTGCCAAACTCTCATACACGCGAGAGGCATAGCAACGTCGCCATGGAAACGTTATAAGAGGTCGCTAGTATTCGTTAATTTTTACGGTTTATCGAAAAAGAACCGAACCAGATGGCACATTTTGTACGTTTTACAACGTATAAAGTTTTTTAAAAAAAACGACACAAACTGAGACACTAACTGAAACAGACTAAATAAAATAATAAAAGAATAAAAATCATAAAACAGACTAAAACCGGCTAAAAAGACACATACTCAAAGTAGTGATACATTACCTAACGTATAATATTAAATGGTGTGTATGAAATAGCATGAAATGACATGACATGAATGGTTTTGCACTCAATCAATAAAAAAACTTGAAGCTTGAACGTATATAGTCTAGCCCCTCAGTCGGTCATCTTTATTCATTCTGGTGTCATTACAGACGCTGTACTTCTTCTTTGGGAAGCCCTGCACAGTTGATTAATTTGATAAAAGCAACAAATTTCATAAAAATAATTAATTACGTAATTATTAATAAATTATTAATTATTAATTTGATCTTTAAAAAAAATTGAAGATATCTGATTTCGTATTCCGACATTCCAGCTTTTGCAACTCCCCGTACAATAAGTGAGGGGGTATATGTATACCTGTAATGCATCGAGGTTACTCAACGAATATCACGTGACGTGCATTGTTCGCTGCACCATGTCCGTGCTGCACGCCACGTAACATATTTCCGCAAGCAGGCGTGAACAGCTCACGTTGACCTCGCATGCGGTACACTAGCAGACCTGATGCTTTTCATCTTGTACCCGCTTTGCGCAGCCGTTATCGACTTTGGGGACGAGCACCTCGGTATTCGTGATGCCGACTTGCTCCGCGTCTATTGCCCTAAGTTTGAAGGCAGGTTCACATCGACGCATATACAGGGTGTTACCCTATAAAAGTCTACCCGTGCCGCCATGCCGTATTCGCCAATTACTCAATGCAGGTGGCACATTGTGCGATCTTCATATAACATTTAATCTTGGTAAATTTCGAAGTGATTGAGTGCACGAAGTTATAACTCAAAACGTGCAATTCCCGTAGTCAAAACAATCAAGATGGCGGCGTTGAGAAGAGCACTTGACATGCTGCTCCCCAGATGACGACGTGTCGCATATCCTGCCAGCCGGATGGACCTGCAGTTTTCATTTCGCTTTCGTGTAACTGTCGTATTTTGCTCAGAAGTGAGGAACGAAAAATGACGACGTATACTCAGCAGACGACACCCAAAAGGGATGTCGTCTGCTAACTGAGGCGCCATCTTGGCTGTTTTGACTACGGGAACCTCACGTTTTGCGCTAGAACTTTGCGTTACGGTGCTCAATCACTTCGATATTTACCATGATGGAATGTCCTTATGAGTTTTATACGTAGGCAACCCATTGTACCGCCTGCATGGAGTAATTGGCGAGACTTTTATAGGGTAACACCCTGTATAACCGCCTTTTACATTTATCGCGCATAACTTGAGGCGAAGTGTCACAGGCCCTATAAAGGGACACTGAAGCGTGAAGGCGTCCAGTTACCTCGACATCAATACACAAGGAACGGGATTCATCCGCTGCCGTCGGTCGTGGGTGCGCGAAACCGCAATTTGCGCTTTCCCTCTTTCCCTGACAATGCAGAGAGGCCTCCGATTGGTCTCCTTAAACGATCTCCCACGATGTTTGGACAAATCGTTCGAAGAGATCAATGACAGCCCGCTCTGCAGTGTCGGCCTTCTTCAGAATGAGACAGAGACAGAGGAAAGGCGTAAATTGCGTTTTTCCTATCGATCATAAGTCACGAACGGCGCAATCGATAAATCCCGTTCCTTTCCTATTGCCGTTGAGGTAACGAGATATTTTTCACGATAACGACATATTTGTTCTATAGATCATAAATCACGAACGACGTACCCAATGGATAAATCCCGTTCCTTTCGCATTGCCGTTAATGTAACGACACATTTTTCACGGTAACGACATATCTGTTCTATAGATCATAAATCACGAACGACGCAATGAATACAACACGTTCCTTTCGTGCAGCTGTCAAGGTAACAACATTTTTTCAAGGTATAACGACATATTTTTTCTATCGGTCATAAATCACGAACGACGCAATGGACAAATCCCGTTCCTTTCGTACCATTGTCAAGGTAACGGCGTCTTTCGTTCCACGACGAGAACTTTCGTACTTTGGTGCTCCTTCAACAACTAAACACAAATAACCGAAGGGCTGCCCGCAAAGAGCTTTGAACCTCTTCGAATGCAAATCACCTTGTCATGTACCATATGTCTCCTCTACTTAGCAGACACATAAGCGCCGTGCATTCAGTCACCACGAAACGTGGGTCTGTACATACGAGTAGCATAATATGCGGGGATTTTCCGGAGCACGCGGTGTGAAAGAAGAGGCTTACAAGTGCGGTGGGGCAGCTGTCCAAAGCCTCCGTGTTCATTACTAAGGGCTTAGCCCCTTCACTTCTTGAGACAGGTTGCTTAAGCCGAAGACGATGAAAAGGGACTTCCCCTCGAGGCAGGAACAGCTCAGAGTATGTGTGCAACAACTCATGTGTACGCCCATATGAGTGTAGCGGCGAAATCTGAAGAGGAAAACTCGCGGTCTTGATTGGAAGGGTGTGTCGTGCCACATGCTTCAAAAAAATGCTACCGTTACTTGGCACGAGTCTTATTCGTGAAATAAGCTTTATTAATGCGTGACACGAACGCAAACCAGTCACCACACTCTAAGAAAAAAGGGTGTGAAAAGGGGTAACTTCTATAGTTACCACCTTGACCAACATAGCGTCTGATAAAGGGTGTAAAAGGGTGGTAAAAGCAGTTATCATATATCCAAACTGCTACAAAAAGGCGTTCGCCCCCCTCGCTCACCGAATCAGAAGTGGTACTCATATCACTCGTGGCAGAGAGTGAGGTTGCAGGTAGAACTTTGCAACCTTTTAGGCACACCATATGCGACAAATATTAAAACTGCTCCGCCCTATTTTCTGAGAGTGTAGTCTATAGTCTATAGTACCAGCAGTCAATAGTCTCTGGGAATAAGCATTTCTGGGTGTCACCCAGGCCCCAGGCCAGGAGGTTGGAAATGGTCATGTCGTGCAGACCATTTCTTATATACCTTGTATTTCCCACTCACACTCATAAGTCACGCAGACTTGCCTCTACTCACATCACACTAGGGTAGTGGTTAGCGTGACCGCTTTCCATGCCGAGACGGGAAGTGGAATGGGAAGTGACGCGGGTTCGAATACCCGCACCGGCAGTGCTGCCTGGGGTTTTCCTTGGGTTTTCTAGACGAATGTCGGCCCAGTTCCCCCTGAAGTCGGCCCAGGACGCATTATACTAACCCTCCACTCCTTCCTGCTGTCCCCTCTCCACCTGTCCACGTCTGCATGCCGCCCATAGCCACAGTTGCTTCGCGGTGCTAACGCGGAATTTAAAAAAAACACACACTTTCCTTCAATTAGCCACAAACCTTATCATCATCCGATCAACGGGAACATTTTTGCATTGCATAGATACGCCGCGACAGTTTGTCTCCGCGCGGGGGGAGAGGGTAAACTTTGGTGGTGGTGGTGGTGGTGGTGATAGGGCTTGCCGTTGTCGGCCTCACGTATGTGGGCAACGTCACGACTGACGCCCTGGGGGAATGTGCGTCCTGGGCCGACTTCTAAGGGAACTGTGCCGACATATGTCTGAAAGCGTCTGAGGAAAACCCAGGAAAAACCCCAGACAGCACAGCCGGCACCGGGATTCGAACCCGGGTACCTCCCGGGTTCGAATCAGTAAACTTTGGAGAAACCACGTGACTAAGTGTCTTTCCAATCACAAGGCAGCAATAAATGGGTTTTCGTGGACCAGCATGGTTACGCAGAAGAAACCACGTGCGCCCCAACCTTGAAATGGTACCCTCTTATTTGGAAGAGGGACCAATGAGGTTGCTCCACGAACAATATGGGCGAGAGGAAAACTGGGGAGCTGCGCAGACAGCTGACCTACTTGCGTAGCGCGTGCAAGACCAAACAACTCCCTGACTGTTGCTCCGCGCTTACGCAGTTCCACTTAACGATACGCGCGGCGTGTTCCTGTCAAAGGCAATAGAGGCAATAATATAATAATATAACGAGGCAATAATTCCTCTATTGGCAATAGAGGCTAAATACTGGTCCACTCTTGGACCAATATTGGGTCAGTATTGCCAATATTGGACCAATATTGAGGCAATATGTTGTGCTGCTTGGGGCACAACACTTCGTGACTGAGAAGTACTTATCGAAACGACGTTGCTAAAAAATAAAAAAACACGTCGGTGAATGGTAGGCACCCTAAAAAAGCAGTAGAGGTGCAATCGCGCAATATTTATCTATTGGATAGAGTGAGCCCCCAGCAGTCTTGCGTCACAATTTTCGTCACAATTGCACTCCTAGTTTCTTTCTTTTCTTTTTTTTTCAGAAAATTAAAATTGCAAATTACGGGCAACACTGTGCCGAAGTGACCACCAACTGCGTACTGTTCGTCAAGCACGGCGGCAAAACTACATTCCATGCTGACAACACTGGGCCTAAGGCGAAAGAAGTCTGCTACGTAGCCATCACGAGCAGCACGTCAGTCGGAAACATAGATCACTGTTGCTCGACGAATTGGGGATTATTTCCTGCCAGACGTCGCCCCGAGCCGTTCTACCAAACTTGTTGCGCTGGGTTTAAAATCAACAAGCTGTTGAACGAACGTCGTCAACATACAGACTGCCTGTCTGCCGCTTTACGGCATCTTTAAAGCCGACGTCGAACAAAAGACAATAAAAGGCACGGACACCTCTTCAAGTGCACCGTGACAAGCGGAAGAAAGTGCCGGATTTATATAAAGCCATAAGGAAAGTCTCCAACATCTTCACAACATGGGACAAGTCAACGCCATCCATCATTCTTCCTCAAGCTATATTTCCTGTCCTATATACGACACACAAGCATTCTCTTAATTCACCTCCTGTCATGCACGCTATAGTGCCAGCTACGGTGTGTTCTTTCTTTTTTTTCTTTTTTTTTTTCTGTGACGAGCTAGAACCCCCCTTTCTATACGACGCAACAAAGGGAGTAGTGCCTTTTCAATGTGTATTATGATGGAAGTATTTCGTGCGAAAAATATTAGACATTCTTCGAAATTTTTTACGACGTAAAGGCCTCGTTTGTCTGATTTGTCGAGCCATTCCACAAAAGGCAATATGAGGGTCTACCCATTATTGTGTCGGAAGCCATTATTCGGGTAACGGGGAACGAAGGCAAGAGGCAAGATATGAGGGTCCCATTATAAGGGAAGATCGGAAGCCTCACAGCATGGCCTCTGTAGTGCTTGTGTCCAATCATGTCTCGCTTCTTTCTCGATGAGGTAATTAGTGGCACCGAAAGAATTATTCAACAGCGAGCGAGCCTGTGGCGCTTATCCGTAATAAATAAAAAAATTCGAGACAACCTGAGGAAACCCGGCTTTTCGCCGTGGATAATAAATGTCATTCTTTGTCTGTGGGGTGGATTCGGAGGTTAAAATTCCCGCGAAACCTTACCTTTGGTATAGTGCATTTGTGAGAGCGAAGTTCCAGTAGAGTTCCCGTAGTACCCATCCCGAAATAATTTCCTGGCTAGGCTACTGTTTTGGAGATACCGAAATTATGCGGCTCCTTTAGAAAAATCGTGGCGGCGTGTATAAAATTTACTGACGGCACCCATATTTTGGGTACTGGGTCTTTTAAGCGAGGTTAGTTTAGAATATGAAGTACAAGATATCATCTTCCGTAGTATAGCACTTGAAGCCTTTTAAAGTTACACCATTCTTGGCAGAGCAGCTACAGGGGTGAGTCAAGTCCAGGATGACTGTACAGAACACTCAAAACAACGACACAATGACATTGTTTTGAGTGTCTTACGCCATTCTTCGTAATCAGATGGTATACCCGATCCTATACGAAAACCGGATATAATGGAAACGTTTACGAGGCTCTGCAAGGGTTGCGACCAGAGACATTCAGAAGAGGGTTGCAAGAGGGGCGAGTCCCTTCATTAGTGGATTCTCTCGGGCTATGATTGAGAATTAAATATACAACACGCTGAAAGATGAAAGTCACTGAAAAGGCTAGCCAGCTGTAGGGATCGAACCCACATCTTCTGGATTACCGGTCCAGGGCTCTACCAATTTGACCTCAGGCAATTTGAGGCCTTGTTTGTATCTGTCCCTTCTATGTTGTTCCAGCCTCAGAACATCAGTTTCTCTCTTATATAACACGCGTCGCACATTTCGGCGGCAGCTGAACTAAAGGGATCCTTTCGAACCACACTTCGGATTCCATGTAGCGCATATTTTCGAGAATTTTAGTGGCACATCGAGCGCCACTAAATCGAGCCACGCCCTTTATCTCTGACAATTACACGTAATCATCAAGGAGTTAATAAAGGAAGCAATCATAAATGCTCATCGACGGCAATCCCTTCACACAAAAACGTCCCCCATTGTTGTCACCAGCAGAACGAAGCGGAATATTACGTAACGCTGTGTACACAGTACATCAAAAGCCTTTCAAAGGATCGAACTGACAGTGACACGCGAATGCTCCTGTTTATTTCTTCTTCATCCCTTGAGCAAAATACAGAAACCGACACTGAAGATTTTTACAAGCTTTCGCGTGGAGGTCCACGCTTCCTCAGGTACAAAGTGAAGTGGTGACACACATAAGTATATATTCCCTTCCCTTTCTTTGTACAGCAGTATGTTTAGTCGTGTATATGGCTATACTATATATACTTATGTGTGTCACCACTTCACTTTGTACCTGAGGAAGCGTGGACCTCCACGCGAAAGCTTGTACAAATTAAAATTAAACTTAAACAAAAATCCTCAGTGTCGGTTTCTGTATTTTGTTTATGTGATCTACAGGACTTGACTCCCCTCTTCGTATACGCTTCATCCCTTGAGGTGAGAAAACAGCCGGAATAGACAGTCGTGCGCATTACGCATAGATATATGGGAAAGCAAGCTCTAAAAAAAACGCAAAGATTACAAGAGCGACACACACACAAATGTATTCGTACGATGATTAGAGTTTCGTGTTTCCGAAGGCTATTTTCCTATTAGAGATTGGAGGATGGGCCAATGCGCAATGTTGCACCGCATAACTTTTCAGAAATTTATTTTTGCGCAAATTCCCTGGGGTGCTTAGTGGCACCTATAATTTCTGTCCTTCGGACCTGTTTACCATCGAATTTTAAGTGAAAAATAAACAGCCGGTTGTATAGGAAAAAATCGTGCGAAAGTGAATTGTCACGAGCCCCTTGTTTTTCAGTGATTTTTTCATTGACACTTGCTTCACTGACATTCAGTTATTAGAGCTTGGCGCGCTCCGATTTTCTGGGCCCCGCACGAGGACTGCTTATAGGCCTCTCCCTGTTTGCAAACAAATGACGTCATAGTGTTCGACAGCGCTATCAGTTTGGTAGTGTTGAACTACGCTCAAAGCTAGGAGCGAACAAGGTCGCGCCCGAAAGCCACGATCTTGAGGGGATTACGATGGTCTCTGAAAGGGACGCCACCTTCAGCCATACTTTTCTTCCAATAGACCTCTACCTGTTTGTAAACAAATGACGTCATAGTGTCATAAAGCGCCAAGAGTTTGGTAGAGTTGCACTACGTTCAAAGCTAGTGGCGAACAAGGTCGTGACCGAAAGCCAGGGTTTTGAGAGGATTACGATGGTCTCTGAAAAGGACGTGACCTTCGGTCCTACTTTTCTTTCAATAGGAGGCAGCGAACAATTGCCCATTCGTGGAACCCAGCTCTCACCTTCCGAGCTGTTTCGGTTTCTGTCTGTCTACCAACGTCATGATGACGTTTCTCGGGTAGAGGTTTATAGGAGGCAGCGAACAAGTGCCCATTCGTGGAACACAGCCCTCCCCTTCCGATTTGAGTCTGTCTACCAACGTCATGATGACGTTTCTCGGGTAGAGATCTATTCCCTCGATAGTTTGCGAGCCCCTTTCTATAATGTCCGCGAACTCGGACATCGCCGCAACTGTTCTCAGTCTGCTCTGACGCACTGTTTTCACTTTCCGAAACTCGCTTTCGCTCGCCAAAAAACAGCTTCACAACGCGTCCTCACTATGCTACTGTAGTGATGGCGCACTTTACGGTACTTAGCCATCGCCTCCTAGGTACAGAAGGCCTGCTTATTGCCTCCTCGCCCTGCTTATCAGTCATGAGAGAGATATGGGACCGTTTCGAGCTTTATTTGAAAGTTGCCCCGTTCAGTACGCGGGGACGTTGAATCACTGCTCGCAGACGACGGTGTTTCGTCTCCATGGCTACGACCGCTGAAAGCTCGTTCGTGATTGGCTACCGACGTTGAACACACGATCCTGATTGGCTGACTATTAGCTGTTACGTCGCGTCGACATCTAGGTGGCGTTGACTTGCGCGGAGCATGCGTCGCTGTCTGTTCGTCATATCGAATGTCTCCATCTGCATGTGTGAACGCAGCAAGGTGATAAGTGATAAGTGTGTAAGTCAAAACGCGATCAGACAGTCGCGAACTGGCTCTGAGGTGGCTCCCATCACATTGCTGAGCTTGGATTTGAGATCTTTCCGTTTCTGGGGTGCTATCGATATACACGCATACTCGGAAATCTCAGGGCAGTTGCCGACTAACCGCGTGTCATTTTGGCCAAGAGAAGGCTTTCGTTGCGCGCCTGTCTAAGGATTTTGCGCAGGATTTCTATCTCGGGCAAGTGTTGGAGTACCGTACAACCTAAAGAAGAAGAAAAACTGTAAAATGGGGAGTAAATGGCATTACGCGGTCCATAATAGTCAGTAATAGTTGGTCTGTAAAGACCAACAGTATTTGAAAATAAATAAAATAAATAATTGCCAGAAAAATATGGTGTATTCTCCCCCACCCCCACCAGTTCCATCAACCCCACCACCACCTTCTATTGTAAGAGTGCAGCTCCTGTCTTCCTTCGCATTTGAGATCGAAAGTTGGTTGATTGATTGATTTGAAATTTACTGCGCTGCCAAAACAGAGCTTCACCGCACAGCATGCTCCTATACCCAGCCATCATCCCGAATGACAACGTTCTCGCCCTCGATTTGATGAAAACGGGGGCGTACGCCATTTTTGTGTCAATTATGAACGGCATAATGCCACAAAAATGGCGTACGCCCCCCCTGTTTTCAGCAGATCAGGGGAAAAAGGCGATCAGGGGATGGTTGTCTAGGAGCGTGTTATGTAGGGAAGAATAATAAAGTTTAAGGGGAAGAGAGAAAGCGCGTGACCTCCAAATCTGCCGTCATTTTCGGGTGATCACTTTGCTGGCTCCTTATTTATTTATTTACAAAAATAAAGAAATGAAATAAAAAATTACCTCCAAATCTGCCATCTTTTTTCAGGGTCATTTCCTCGCTCCATATTTATGTAATATGTATTTATTTATTTATAATACAACTAAAAATAACTTCCAAATCTGCCACTTTGTTCTGGGGTCACTTCCTGGCTCCATATCGGTTCGGACATTTTCTTCTGAATGCGGTATCGGTGTACCAAGAAGGAATAGATATTGTCACTTTTTCACAGTTTACAAAATTTATTACGCAATTTTTGAAAATTTTACCACATCCGTCATACCAATTGTCAGCAAGTACCGATGGGATTAAAACGGAGACTAAAATAGATATATAGATTATAACATTAGAATTATTTAATGTCCGGAATTCCGAAACTTTTCAGTGAAGCAGGACATTCCATCCATGACAATATATCAATCAAATGGAAATCCTCACCTCAACAAGAATGAAATATTTGAACTACAGCTCGTTCCCCTCAAACGACTCGTTCGAACTAAATCTAAAAACCACATGCTTTACTTAAAATTTTGCGGGCAACAAACAAGATGTATAGCTTCTTATCCTTGCGGATATTTCATTGCCTGCTACTCACACGTGAGGAAAGTGAACGTCCCAAGTCGTTGACTCGTGGGTCGGCCATGAAGAATTGGTTTGCAAACCATCCCATTCAAGTGTCAACGACCACGAATCACCTGCCCTTCAAACGGGACCTTTCTTCTCCAGCGCCTTAGCCACAAAGAAACCGCGCTCACGTAGCCCTACTACCCGCTATTTTTTACTTTTTCTAAGCAGCTACGTTCGTAGAACAACTCTAGCTCCAGGTTTCATTTATTTATTTATTTATTTATTTATTTCTCAATTTTACAGCCTCCGTTTGGTGGCCGGGTAGGAGTGGAACTCATACACAGCAATGAATAAAAAAAAGTCGCATTGAAAACTGTATCGATACGAGATCAGTCGTGCACATAGATGTTTCGATGCAGACGACAAATTGTGTCTGCAATATGAAATCCGATACCATACTCCACTGGAAAATTTTCGCTAATTCGTACAGGTTGCTCACATACGTAATTCAAATATTATTTTCGCAGAAAAGTGTCCCCACAAACCGCCCTTAAGGATTTAATAAATGAAACGAAAACATCCAAAAACAGCCACTAATGCAAAGCGAACCGGCCAAGAAAGGCAGAACGCTGCCGCAGGGTGTTCCTCTTATTCCATGTGATATAAGAGCCATAAATGTCGACAGCATCGTATATGCACAGCACGGAATTGTGCGCCGTATTGTGCAGAACCTTCATGTGTTTTATTGCAGCAGCGTATCTGCGATGCAATCAATTGTGAGCAGCGGCACGAGCTGCCAACTGCTTCAAGCAGTCCATAGCAGACGAAAAACATAACAGCAGAGACAAGCGCAGTGCGGCGCACAAGAAATCACCATCACCACGCTAAAATATGATAACAGCAATGCAATAAGCGTACTGTCGTGATAAATATCCGCTTATCAGGTGGTAGACATGCGACAGGAGACGTTTGTATGTCTTACCTCACTGTATACTATCTGAAGGATGAACATCCTTCCGTCCGAAGGTTTCATAACACAACACTTGCTTCCCCGTGCACAGTGCCGCAGCTATTCACACCAGTGACGCCCTCTTCGTGTAGAGCACATTGGAGATCAATTAAGTTTCACATACGTCAGGAAGACTGTCCGACGAACGGAGAATGCATTTAGTAAAACACCACACATACGGAAGACAGCTAGAAGGCAGACACAGAAAACAACCCAGACGGATCTCCGCCTCCACGAAACAAATCGATAGGTGAAATTGCCAGAGGGCGCCACTAAAGCGGCGCAACGTCTGGCGCCATCTATGGCTGATCATTTGAAACGTTTTGTATGTTTTTCGATGAGGTAATTTGATACATATACATGCTTTCCGGAGAAATTAAAACGTTGCGGAAAAGAAGTTCAGAAGTGCAGTGACAAGACCTTGGCTGCCTTCTGCCGCTTCTGCACTCTTTTCTTCCTGTCGTGCATCATCAACTCATTCTAGTTGCCTTTTTGCCTGCTACAGTGACGACTATATGAAATTTATGTGTTTGTAGTATCAGTGACGCTTTGCGCAGATGGTTTTTAAAAACCTGAACGTTAAAAGTAAGCAAAAACGTTCCACTGGGGATGTGTGGCTGCGTATGACGTGCCATCACGTGCCAACCACATATGGGACGTCGTTCCTGTGAAGCGTGCTCTACCACACGCACATGTGTAGTGCAGTGAAGACCGCCTGAATGACCAAAAATTCAGTCATCTCTTCCTCCTCCCCTACGAACCGCTTGAAGCATAGTTAAGATTTGAGTAACCGAAAATACATCTTCCTTTCTTTTTCCCAAGCGCTTTCCCAAGCCTTGATTTTCGCCAGTCGAAGCTGCGTTAATGCTTCGAGACATATATTCTTTCGAAAGTTTGTGAATGAAAAATGATGAGACATATCCTCCCGTACAATGAATTTCCAGACCAAGATGAACGCTGGCCGTGGGCTACGACTGCCATTGTGTGCATTGTTGTTTCATGTAGATATTATTTGGTACATTTGACGCTGTATAACACGCGGTGCTGGTCCTGTAATAAATCGCGAGGTAGATATGTTTGCTCAATATATGGCACGTTAACCGTGGACGGAATTGCTGGGTAGAAAGCAAAACATAATAACCCGATAACACCCGAAAGTGGCACCCGCAGCACTCGATTTTTCCCTCCCGAATGCGGTAAATGCATTTAACCTGAAAAAGTCAGAACCGAAATATGTGCAACGAGAAGCGAGAGATGGTAAGTGAAGCGAGATGAAAAACATTGTAAAAACCGTGAAACAAGAAAACGGCGCAGAGACGAGAGGTAAGGTAGAAGCAAACAATCCAACGGGGCGGCGGGGGCGATCGCCCCCAAAACGTCAGTTTATATATTAGATTTCCCTCTCTCCCCTACCCGACTACGCGCTCCGACAAAGAACCCCCCCCCCCCTAAAAAAAGAAAGAAAAAAAAACGAGGGTCTGGATCCGCCCCTGCCAAGTCCTCACCTGTACATTGTAAAAAAGAAAAAAAAAAAAAAGAAAACATAGCCTGGGTAGTTCGAAATGACAGTTCACATATTCACTCCAGTTTCGATGAGACATCGAGGGCATATATATATACAATGCTGGCAGAAATAGCTTTCCCGCAACCCATAAGATTAAGAATGTCTTTCCAAGCAGCCGCGGTCCAGCGTAATTAGCAGTAAACTGCAAGCTATCTGAAAAATTAAGCAATGGCAGAACACACGAAGTCCGCACACTATGAACAGTATCCTGAATGCCTCATAGCCACATTGAAGAAGAGCTCCTGGAGTCCTCCCCTTTGCACATTTTCAGTGGAGTCCAAGGAGTTCAACAGCAACCCAGGGGCGTTCGCCCCACGTATCCCAGGCTCAGGCAGGGTTAGGCAGGGTATTTTGTCTTATCGGGCGCATTTTGACAGAACCTGCCCACACACTTCCATAAAATGCGGTTAACGCAGGCAGTATTTTTCGCACTTGTATACTCAGCACAACCTGAACTTATATAAGAATAGCCATTGCCTAATAGCCAGGAATTATAAAGAATAGCCATTGCCTAATCGATCGAATGCCGTAAGTCGAAGCTGTTTACTTCAAATCATTTGGCACTGCGTGTCACGTGGGCGTTCCGGGGGGGGTATTTGTTTTCTTGAAAGTTGGAGGGTAAATATCGGGTTTTATTCCAAGAGCCGTAAAAACAGGCAAAAACTGGGTGATACCAGGTGGAAAACTAAATTTTCAGGTGGAACTTAAATAAAGTGCGCTTCTCGCATTTTAGATTGAGATAAGGTGCGGAACAGCTGTGCTTAATGTCAAATGCTTAGTGTCCGGTGCCTGTATCAGTGGCGTGTTTTATCCTAACTGATGATGATGCAAATCGGGGTGAAAACTGGTTTTACCCCAAAACACAGGGCCCTAACTCAAGTTAGCGTAAGGTTTCCAGCACTACAATGTCCAGCAGAATTTGCCTCTAGCGTACAAATCCTTTGAACTTCATCTTGCACTCCCCAGGTGGGGAGGAACTTCCAGCGCCCCAAAAAAGGACGGCATGGGACTTGAGTCTCGCCGACTCAAAAGTGCATGACTCAGGCAAATCATCCCACGGTGTCCACCGCAACTACCTGTAGCCTTCAAACATAACAAATTTTTATTCTTTACATACCATAGGGAATTTATCACAGTATTATACAATTTCTCACACAACACGATTCAGAATAAGTACATAGAAATTGTGCCACGAAATATCTGGGAAAAACAGCACCCGCACGCATGTAAGCCACAAAGGGGTTAACCATTCAGTCAATGTCGACACGCAGTAGCTTTAACTTGGTAATTTTTAAAAATCTATTACACTTCAGCAGCAGGGACATCACAATATGGTACATGTGCTGCACGTAAAAACTTTAAATGCAACGTGCTATGCTGCTAAGCATTCGGTGACGCTGAATAAAAAATCTGGCTGTACAGCAAAGGAGGTGCTCTTTCGTAGAGCACCGTTGAAACACAGCGTTTCTCAATTAAACTGAGGTATCATCCAGCACATATCAGCAGGGCACAAAGAAACCTTGCCTATGCATCCCAGCAATTTGTGTCCCAACACTTCTGTCCCAACACTTCTGTCCCACCTGGACAGTCCCACCTGGACAGTCCCATCTGGGCTGTTTGACACTGCATTATTCTGCACCTGCTGTACGAAGCCTTTGTCGATATAACGTTACAATGAATTTTTAAACATCAACATTTTTCACTTCTGATGGCAATGCAAATTAATTTCCCTAAATTTCTAAGAGTCTACATACAATACACTATTGTGCATAAACAGCGTGAGCAAGATTTACCATACATCATGAGGTCAACGATGAAAAAAAGTTGATATCTCTAGGTGACATTAAAAAGGCTACGTGACATTTTCGGTGCCTTAGGATGAATTTTGGCTCACAGAGTTTATGTGCTATCTGAGGCGAGAAAATTTGAAGGGGCACGTAGAGCTGACGGTGAGGAAGAAAGGTCCCTCCTGGAAAGGCTGGAACGTAGACGGGATTATGTTGTAGATGCCAGCTGGAACTCGCTCCATCTCCAGGACTGTGAAGCCGGATCTGATTTGGGTGAAAAAGTAAGCCGTATGAGGCTCAGGTAGAGGAGCTTCATTTCTTTGGCTTTACTATATCGCGAGACAAAGGAAAGGAAAGCGGCTTGCACTTTTTGTCTAAATATTTCAGTGTGTAGGTTCCAGGAGAGCTGCAATCATTTGCAGGTCCTTGAATTCACACAACAGTGAATCGCAGTGGCAGACAAGTTCTGACTCTTAATGACCACGTAGTGGAGGAGGGAGAGGAGGCAATGAGCAGGCTTTCTGTATCTAGGTGGAGTTGGCCGGGCTGGGTAAGTCATCTTTTGTTACTGGGCTTGGGCTTCAGTCAAACGGTTGGGTCAGTAAGGCTATTGGGTAAGCTCGAGCCAGTACACTGTTCTACCCACATGGCAGTGCAACAGATTATGAACGGAACCGGGGAAGAACCCATTTGTGCCCAGTGATTCATTTGATTCTCCACTTTAGACAAAAATATGTATCTCACATAATTTACACGCCTGCGTAGGGAACTAGTACACCCACAACTTGCGAAAATGTTCAATTAAAATGTTCGGCAGAGCATGTAGAGATAAGGCGCGATAAGGTGCGATAGTCATTGCGATGGCAAATGCGTGAGGGCATTCCAAGAGCGATGTGCGCTAGACATACGAGCAGGCAGTCACGTGGTACTCTTACAGATTTCGCTGGTTTTCTATTCTGGAAATCTGTAAGGGGTTTTGCATTAAGGACACCTTATTCGAAAATGTCTCAACTTACTGTGCGACCTGTCCATTGGCACTTCGGCTACCCACTCGCTAATTAAAAAGCATTAGTTAATTTTCATTTAATTAGCATAAATGAAACAGCTTCGGCGGCTCATAACAACATGCAGTTGGTTTTATCCATGAATATAGCTTTGTTTTTTTAATGCTTGACAAGTGTTATGTGGGACACCAGTACGGTCAAACTTTGTTGTAACAGAATGTTGTACATTGAAATTAGCTGTATAGAGAAACAATTTGTATTCCCTGCCACAGCGGGGTGTCATATTTCATTAGGCTTCATAAAATGAAATATTCGGTAGAACGAAAGAAATCATGTTCCCTGTGAGTTTGGTTTCGTTCCCTGTGAGGTATGAGTGTAGTGTGTTAATTCTGTGAATAAATTAATGTTGCGAATTACATTACAAATGCATGTCATATAATTACCTTAATTTGATACATCATACGCAAATAAAGTCTGACTGCAATATGGCATGAACTGCCCAATAAAGTTCAAAATTATGTTTGAGGTCAAGAGCGCATTGAGGCCTGGTTTCACCAATGCTTGATAACTTTGAACCGAGATCAAGCATTGTTAAAACTTGAAGTTAACACTCAATTCTTCTCTGTAAACGTTAGTTGGTGTCGTGATGGATGTTTCAGTAACGATAGCTCCCTTTTGTGAATGACAGTTCAGAGTTAAATTAAAGTTCAGGGATCCCTGTTCAAGTGTTAATCGGCATTGGTGACACGGGGCCTAAGACCTGCTATTGTGACGGGACGACGGCCACCTCTCATCCTGCCAACGCCCTCTCCAAACGACAACTGCTGCACGCAGTTGTGAATTACAGTCGCCGACCGATTTTTCGGACGTGCTCGATTATTCGGACGTGCTCAATTATTCAGACTCGTTCGCGGAACGATCGCGGGTCCCAGAGAGTTGATGTATAAAAGCGTCCAAAATTTCGGACGCCGTGCAGCTCCGTTGCTCGATATTTCGGACTCTGTTTGCCCAACCCTCGAGTTTCTCTCTTGGGGTGATGGAAAATATTGGTATCATCTGAAATTTGTATCAAAAGAAATCAACCAACCAAAATATTGAAGCAAAAAAATAGGCAGTGATGATCGTTCATTCTCCATTCCTCTGAGTAGAAGAGGTCTGTCGTAGCGCTTTTGAGCCTTCGTTTTCGGCCAACGGCCCAGCATGTGCTGTCGGCCCGCGAGTCGCGCTGTAAAGCGAGCTTCACCTAAAGCACGCATGCGTTAGGTGAAGCCGACTTGCGGACTTGATGATGGCAGTGCCTCTGACAGTGTACATTGACGAAATGTCGCTTCAGGAAATAGAAGCTGATGTTATCAGGCAGAGCTGGAAGCGCGTTAGGAAAGCATCGAAAAATGTTTTCCAGACGATTAGGGCTTAGTAATGTTTATTTAAGCGAAATTCATTTTTTCGGACTGCTCGATTATTCGGACTGTTGCGCGATTCCCGCAGAGTCCGAAAAATCAGACGGCGACTGTATGTTTAGCACACAAAAGTGAGGGACATGCACTCACTTGTACATTCCTGACGATTTTCGTGAGAAGGCATACGGGGAAGATGGGTCATCTACTGTGACAGCTATCACATCAAAGCCCAGCTGATATTGCCTGTCGACAAAAACATAAGTTAGTTCACAGATTGCGACAAATGCGCGCTATAATGTGATGCGTACTTGGGTCCCTTGAGAGTGATGAGCACCTGGTTGTTGTCGTCTGGGGATTGCAGACACGCCTGGTATACGGGGTTCCTCCCGTATGTCTGGGGATGATTCCCGCATCCACCAGCCGTCTCAGCTGTCCATGCACCTCGCTTCTCCTACGAATGAGATTGCAAGAAAAAAAATGGAGCGCTTGTACTCGAAGGGACAGCAATGTCCCAGGCTCGGGTCGTGAACTCTCGTCATGGCTCAACAGGCAGCTGGCATTAGGGTTGCCACATTTTGTCACGAAAAATACCAGCTGTGCAGGTTTTCAAACAAACCAAAAAGAGAAAATTAAAACAAACACAGTGTTCATATATGTACAGGGTGTTTGCAAGAAAAGTGGCCCCACATTTACACATGTTACCTGCTCACCGCACAAACTTACAGCACAGCATACCATTCCATGCATTTGTATCTTTGCCATGCTCAGGAATATATTGTCAATGACAAAATGTTTTTGCAAACAGATGCATAAATAGAGATGGCACTACCTAGGTAACTTAATTAGTTACATTTTGCAGCTTGTTTCACCAAGAGTGGCTCCTATAACTATGTTTGTTTTCCATGTTACCGCCACAATGCAACTATCCTATAACTATGTGTAGTCACAAAAAAAAAACAGTCCTTACAGCATTGTAGCCGTACAAAACGGGACTTGCATTAAAACTTGCAAACATTTTCAACTCACCTCTCGAACGTACTGGTATGGGTTCCCAATACGCGATAGCTGGAAAGGACACGAAGCATAGGCCCTGAGAGTGTAGTGAATGGTGTTGGACTTTTCGTACTGCGATATCACCAGAGTGTAACGGGTGTCACCTCCAGGTGGCACCACTAGTTTGCACAAGTAATGTGGGCTGTTGATACGTGCTCCGTCGATGTACGGAGGGGGGTCGACTGAAACACAAGGTAGTACAGTCCATCAGGGCAACTGGGTACACATACTAGAATGCAGGGGTTAAGACAGGACTACACTTTACGGCACCATCCCTTACCACTTGAAATGGCACAGCTCTACATGAACCCTTGTTCTTTTGAGCCTAATTTTGTGTTATTTTTATTTTATTTATTTCTTATTTCTATTTTTAAGTTTCATTAATTTTTATTGCTATTATTTTTGTTATTTTTAGTTTTACTATTTTCATTATTTTTAATTTTTATTATTTTTATTTTTATTAGAAATTGGGTTTCAGGTTGGGAGATGTGAAACGGGATAAAATCAGGTGACACTACGGGCACATTCGAACATCATGAGGCGTGCCTTAGCACATACCACACACTGCAAGTGCCACTGTCTTATGCCACACCTGAATGAGCAGGTCGGAAGATGCCAACGAACGCACACATCATGCATGCAGTCTGTAGTGATTCAGACTTCCCTTTGGTGGCAGAATAACTTACATGGAAGGTATACTTTCTTTCCGTTTGTTTTGTACACGAGAAGGGCAATGTACTCCTTGTTGTTGGCGAAGTCATCCTGCACAAACAAGAACATGGCACTGAAAGAGGTGAACCTTGTAGTGTCTCCACTGTCACTCACATCCATCTACAGGATTATTCTAGCAAACGTTACACATTTCGATCGCACTGTAAAAATAGAAGACTAGGTTTGGCCCATCCCAAACTTGGCAGACTGATAGCCATGTATCTGAAGTTTCATTCGAATTTTTTGTAAGCACTATGGTCATGTAGAAAGAGAATTAAAAATCAAGCAAAATCTCGCCGCATGCATTTTCAATGGCCTATCCCACACAAACACCGCCATTTTTTCTTGTGTCTGCTTCACATTCACATCACTTTCCAGAGGTAGCGCTGCCTACGACGATGTGACATGCCGATCCTGACGTTATGCACCAATCGTCTTGTTCCAGTCTTGTTCTGTATGCTAGTGCCACCTGTGTGTGGTGAAATGAAACTGAAGCGCACAGAGCAGAAAATGGCGACTTTTGAGTGAGATAGGCCATTGAAAATGCATGGGGCGAGATTTTGCTCGATTTTTAATTTTTCTTCTGCAGGACCATAATACTCAGAAAAAATTCCGACAAAACTTCAGACAAATGGCTTCCCGTCTGCAAAGTTTGGTGTTGGATGAACCCCCGTCTTCTATTTTTACGATGCGATCAAAATGTGTAACGTTTGCTAGACTAACCCTGTATTTGTACTGCTATGCCATTATAGCACAGTTATTGGTTTCATTCTCGAATATCCGATGCATAGCAACTCAGTTACTTCGTAATTTCACTCTCGGAAGCCCACTTTTTTACGTAATTCAGCACAAGTACAAGTGAGGCATTTATACACATACCCTTGAGGCCCAGAGTACAATGATATGGTATAACAAATTATCTGCACAAGGAAGTGATTTGTGCTGAGGTTTCACACGAAAATAGGTCAAGCCATCTTATGCATGAAGTGAAAACAGTGTGCCATAATTTCACGCATATAAGCCGCACCGCAGATAAACAGCAGGACCCGTTTTTAGGATATTTTGAACCTTTTCCAGCAGTACTTGAAGCTTCAGACTGGGCCTGTTGGTAAGGCATGGCAGAATAAAAGCGCTAAAAACACACTGTGTGTCCGTCGTCCTTGTGTTCTTAGCGCTTTTATTCCGCTTTTCCAGCAGATAAGCCGTAATCGCATGTAAGCTGCAGGCAATACGACGCGACTGATTTGTGCGGTAAACTAGTGGTGCAGATATAATATCAATCCATTAATATGGATATCAAATATAAGATCCTTCCTGCGAATCTCCCGACAAAGCAGACCATAAAGAAGGCCATAAACCTTGTGGTCCACATTCTCGTGCCGGCATGGTATACAACAAAGGAGGAGTAGTGTTCTACTTAGATCGGGTTGTGCCCTTGTTGCGTGTTTGTCATGGATCGACGGGTTCCAGAACACATGAATCACTGTCACCACTTTCATGAAAACTGCTTGGGGGAAGGTACCAGGAAGGTCAGTCTACTCGAATGTGAACGCGTCCCTCTGTTCATGCATTGGCAGGGCGGTGCTGTTCTGGAGGCACAGCCGACGCTTTCGTTAAAACTGGGGTATGGGGAAAATACCCAGGAAAAATAGTCATCAGATAAGCCGCACCGATGGACAAGATGCAGAGCGCCTGTGAAAACAAAAATTTGTGGGAAAGCTGCGGCTAATACGCATAAAATTACGGTATTAATGAACCATCGAACACACATCTTAATGCACTTCCTGGAGGTAGACCATTCTCGTTAAAGGATTTGTGACATTTCACAAGTGTAAGATAAGTGTATGATGCATATACAAGGTATGTATTTGTTTTTATCCTTTACAGAATACTTATAAAAACCTATGAGAGCAGCACAGATGTCGTTTTTGCAGTTGAGTTATACGGCCAGGCGGATATCCTCTCGAAGAAAGTATGCAACTACAAGATAACTAATTGCCTAAAATTCATTAATTATCCCTTTAATTAGGTGATTTTGGGCAACAGCAAGATAGCAGAATGGAAGACAAATTGTTTTTACCCGGAAAATTCAGAAAAAAATATGAGTGTGAGAATGTGTAGCGCATGTTGGATGGGACTGAACATGGTGGAGAACATACAGGAACAAGGACGACACACACAGAAGTGTTCAACACTCCTGTGTAAGTCGTCATCGTCCCTGTGCGTTCTCCACCATGTTTGGAAAAAAATATTTCCCAAAAACTCTAGGCTCTAATTAGTATAAGATGCACAAGATGCTTACCCTATCAGTAATGTGCCTAGTCAGCAAAATCCACACTGCACAACCAGACTTGCTTAATTCCAAAGTATACTGCGGATTTTCACCAATGTTGTACACATCTTTTGTGGGTCCTACAACTGCATTCCAAGACCTGAAGAGAAAATGCAATGATGACTACAGATTGAATTTTTATGCAAATGATGCAGATTATGGATGAGCTATGGTCATAAGAAGCAGACACAACACAGTGCTGAGTAGAATGAAATTATTTTCATGGAGGACCAGCTGGATAAACACTACTTTAATAATACATAATATTTTCTGAATGCTTCTTCACCTACTGTTTCCTTCACGCTGTTATTCGTGTCAGTTCACAGATCACCCCCAACCTGCTATAACTGCCCAAACGTCCATATAGTTACACTGCCATGCACAGAGTTCAACAGCCGCTGGAGAGCACAGCCTTAGTAAGCCGTAAACGCCTGTGTCCGTGTACTTACTATCTGTCTAGCATTCTAATCGGAAATCTGACAAAAATTCAATACCACAGTTCTACCACATGGATCACTCACACCTCTCCGGGACGCCCAAAGTACGAATCAATGCTCAATTCTCTTCTTTTCCGATCCGAACATTCACCTTCTGCTTACGACATGCTTCGTAGTGAAACACTCGTTGTGGCATGACAAACGGCCCGCGCTGACCGAAGGCACCGAGAAGTATGGCAACTGGTCTGGTATGGTATAATAATAAAAAAATGTGATGGTGTGATGGTCGCAGGTACGGCATCTGATGATGTCTACGGCATTATGGCTAGTCACCTTTTACTGAGACCATAATCTTTCTCTCTAAATTTCTGTTTTTGGGGACAATTGTAAAGCGCACGTGAAAAACTGCTCGTCAGAATCGTGTCCAAGTCATCAAATGTAGAGGAGGTGGAGTTCCTCTAGATGAGCCCTGACCTGCGATGATGGTATGCCATGGAGAGGCGATGACTGTGGCCTATCTCCATGGCCGTGCCGGTGGAACTCAGGCAGGTGCGCCTAGCGCGTGGGCATCTTCGTCGTTGTCCACGGCCCGCTACAAGGGCATGCCGTCCTTGTCACCATAGGCATCGACTACGATTCATGGGTTGCCATCTCCTTGAATGTGGCCAAATCTTTCATGTTTGAGATGAAGGCTGCACTACTTGAAATCTGAAGAAGTGCAGCCTTCTGCACCAAAGTCTCGTCTCATTAAAATTTAGATGTTCTCAACAGTCCCCTTTCTGTTGTGAATCTCTATGGCCGGATACTTGCACATTGCTCTTCTATGTACTACGATGTTCGAGATGAGAAAATTGTTCTAGACTTCTGACGGCTACATGTGACCTGTGCCCAAGACGAACACATATTCCTGACTGTCAAACATTGTGAGGACAGCAGAGTCTGTCCAGCAGATTGCACCAATTAGTATTAATTATGTTATTCTGTCAAGGCACCATGAGCAGACGTGTGACCTTCTAGCTCTGCCTCTATTGTTGCTGTTGGATGTAAACTTGGGTAAAACCTGCTTTTGATTAGCTCAAATGACTCACATCCTTTCATTCAAAGCAACACAAGCAAAAATGGTGAACATACTGATGTGTGCAGTAGGTGTACTGGAATAAGCCTGGATTCCAGTTCAGGTAAGCAACGTCAAAGAAGTGCAACAGGGAGTCGTAGTCAATCCAGAACACTCCTGAAAGAGATTAATAAGTTCAGAAGGATGGCACTTCCTTGGGTTCATACAAACTCGCCTGCTATATTGTTCTTGTTTCAACGAAAAAATTCATTCCTAGCTTACTAACAAGACTGAAAAAAAATGGCATTGGCTAACACCTATAAAATGGTTAAAAAGCAAGCGAGGTGGTGGCTAAGATCCATGACGAAAACCCGAGACTGGGAAAAAGACGAAAAACAGACGACACAACGCGGTTGTCCATTAAACTTTAGCTGTGTTTGAGACTTTGTGTTGTGTCGTCTGTTTTTCGTCTTTTTCCCAGTCTCGGGTTTTCGTCATGGATAATACCTATATTAGCTTTCTGAATTAACATTAACATGTTTTGTATGACTTATCAAGCGAGCATGAAGTGTCCATGTTTCTTGTCATGTACCTGGCAACCCCTTTTGGATTTTCATTCTCCTGAAGTTTTAGTGTTTCACACGATTCTTCCCCGAATTTGCACCCTGAATTGAAGGTTGCCTCGTTAGGGTGAAACCCAATATTAACCCGGCAAATTGCCCTCACTGAGAAATCCGTAGGAATGCACACTAACTTGTTTGGCAGCAAACGCAGTTACATCACCATTTGTAACGAACCAGTTCAGTTAGTTTGAGTAACTGAGCCAGATTTCCTCCTGAATTTAGCGTACTGGAAGTGTTTCCACCCGCATTTGCTTCAATTTAGAGCACATGTTTACTTACCCGATTTTTACTCCCCGAATTTGGAGAAAAATATTTCCAGAAAGCTTCAGGCTCTACTTATCAATTCTTGTTCAGCTTCTGTTTCCTCACAGTGATATGACTAGTAAGCCGCAGCAAATATTGTGACCCAAACGAAAGCCTTAAAAGTACAATAAAAATTAAGACCACCCCATTGTCCTGTAAGTTGGCAACAGTACCACTTTTTGTATGAACAGTGACCGACAGGTGACAGTACAATGTAGAAATAAACAGAGCTATTAATGCGGAGAGTCTGTCCATTCTTTGATCTTTGATAGCCTCGTAGGTGGAGCCTGTTTCGACCTCAGAGTTGTCGGTGCATCACCCAAAAAAGCCCGAATCCAAGCGGAATCCGTCCAGAATCAGCTCATCAGCTAGCAGGTGGACACCATTATGATGCAGTCACCCACACGTGCTTTGTCACACTTAATGAGTTTGTCACCCTAATGAAATCTACCGGAATCACAGGCCTACAGTCAACTGTGATATGGGATGGCTATGTTGCCACTAACTAAATTCAAGGATGAAGGGTACATGAAGGACCAATGCGTACATGACTTCCATCCTCGCACAGTAAAGAACGCTCTGCATCAATATGGCATCTGCGTACAGTTGATGACGGGAGAACAATTATGCACAACGCGGCAGGCTTTAAAAGGGCATTAAAATGACATCACAAGTTCACTTCAAACTACTTTACCTGCTATGTTAATTTCACACTTGGTGTCGCAATTCATAACTTCAATTCCGTTACAAAGCTACTGTGAAGTCATTCGTTGGGGAGCTTCGCTCAGTGACAGGACCTCGAGCACTCCATCTCAGCATCATTTATTTGCGACCATGTCTCACGGTACCCGAATCAAGAATGAACGGCAAACACCAAAAAAACAGTTCACGCGCCCCCAGCACAGTCGTTGTCTTCTTCCCTTTCTAACACATTTCTATCCATCAGCCCAAAATTATTACACACAAAAATGTTATAACAGCTACACTCAGAATTATGCTGGACCAGTTCCCACGAAAAACATAATCTGACATGCAAAGCGCGCTGGTGTCGCCGTCCGAAGGACGTGAAGTTAATTGTTGTCACTAGAACATTTGTGATTACTGTTGTGGGCTACAATTCTGTAAAACGGTACTGAAAAATGCAGCAATGTGCATCATGCTGTACATGTACACAACGCTGCGACAGGACCAGTTCCAAATCCACATGCACATGATAGACATGCGTGCTTCTCCTGCTGTCTGATTGGATGACGCCGATCTCTGCTTCCTGAGGACCCATTTGTTGCTGCCAAAGCCTCATTGACGGCTCTGCTTTCATTGAGTTTTTCTTATAAATGGTAGCGCCGTGTGAACTAATTTTGCTTGCATAACACTATTTGAAACACAGACTTCATTCATTTGAGAACAAGTTGTTTTTGCATTTTAGTGCCCCTTTAGGTTATCATCTGCCTAATGTCCAAACTCTCCTTATAAATAGAGCCTGAAGTTTTCGGGAAATATTTTTTTCTAAATTCGGGGGGTAAAAATCGGGTAAATAAACATGTGCACTAAATTTGTGCGAATTTGGGTGAAAAAACTTCCAGTATGCTAAATTCAGGGAGAAATTGGGCTCAGTTACTCGAACTGACTGTACAGGTTTGGTACAAATAGTGATGTAACTGCGTTTTTCTGCCAAACAAGTAAGTTAGTGCATTGCTACAGATATCCCAGTGAGGGCAATTTGTCGGGTAAAAATCAGGTTTCACCCAAAAGTGGCAACCTTCCATTCGGGGTGCAAATTCAGGGAACAATCGGGTAAAACCCTAAAACTTCAGGCTCTACTTATAAATGGCTTGTAAAATATCATACTACTGCGCAGCAGTTTTAAGATGGTGCCTCACTTGCAACACTGAAGAGGAACAGCCCTCTGTCACTCGCTGCATGAACAATGAAGGTTCGCAACCCATCGAAGTTCACCGACAAATTAATGCTCAGTGCGGTGACTCACGCCTGTCACTAGAACAAGCTCACGAGTGAACTGGGAGGTACCTTGTTTGTTCAATAAATTAAAAGGATAAAAAGTATTAAGGTTTTTAACTGACTCACGTATATTTTGCAGGAAAAGTGTCAGACCTACCGTTGTCAAACATGGAGGCGTTCCTGGGGTTGTAGCGCAATGCTTCTGCGAGATCCGGTGTCCAACTGACCGTATCCTTCTCTGAATATTTTCCTTTCCATCTTAGGTGGCTCCACGGATTTTTCAACAGGAACAGTCGCTTTCCCTGCATGGGGTGCAATCATCTAATATTCTATATTCGCTAACGGAGCTCCAGGGTCGCATACATAGAAAGCGTCGATAAAAATCCTAATCGTTGTAGGTAAACCCTACGAAAACGATGCAATCAAGTAAACCCTACGAAAAATTTTGGTTTCGTACCAATATCCTCAAATATGTATCACGTGAAGACTACTTAGACTTCATATGTTCATGCTGCTTGTATTCGAATACTATCGTCATTAAACACGCGTTCAGTCAGTCCCACCATTCACTAGAATCGCAGCCTTCGTCTCCCATATGCCCCCGCAGTCAAACCGTTGAGCCCTGGTGTCCTGTTTTGACGACATTACGATAGCCATTTTACGAAATAACTATGAACCGAATATTTTTTGTATGTAAGCATACTATATGGGTGCACAGTAGTAAAAAAAGTCAATTTTAAGAAATCTGGCTGAAAATAAATAATTCCAGGGCCAAAAGGGTTAATCCATTCTGTACAGACTCCACAAATCAAGAAGGTCCATCATCATGGCTTCTCGAAAGCCAGACAAGGCTGTTACTGTAGAACCTTGTTATAGTAACTCCGCTTATAGTAAAAAAAAAACTGCACTCTTGATTGAATTTCTGCACACTCAATGGTTTATTTTTCTGATACAGTAAACAGAAAAATTCTAGGATACCGCTTATAATAAAGAACGGACCCCTAGAATGTGGGTTTTCGTATGTCGGATCCTGCCCTCTTAGTCATGTGAATGACGCCAAGGATGTTGCTTGCTGCTTTTTTTTTTGCAACACTGCAGTCAGCCTTACAAGTCCGTCCGTACAAGCCGTACAAGAGGGCAGGTGTGTCAGAAAGTCCAGTTAATTTTATAAATTGTAACGTAAGAATATTTCGAAAGAGTTACTCTTATATTTATTTAACACTCTATTAAAATATTTCTCAAGGGGGTGTGCAAATCCAAATATTTGACGTCGAAATGAACCAAATCGAATGTTGGAAAAAAATGCCGAATACCGAATCGAATATCGAATATTTGTGCACTTGTGAAAACAACTGCCAACTTTTTAAAGGCAACCTCCCTGACATTAATCCAAAATACCCCGCCAGCACCGCTAATGTGCACGTGGGAGGTATGCCACTTCTTCCCTTAGGCGAAGTATACCCAATTAACTTGTGATAACATGGTCTTAAGCTATACAACAGTCATCCTGTGTTGATCCTACAGCGCTGGCAATTTCGTAAAGCAGGCTTCTTCTCATGCAGGGAAGCATCAGGTGAAGCCCACCTTCAGGGTGGCGTTTTTCGTATTCAGGGAATAGCCGCATATTCGGAAAACCGAATACTGGGTATTCGATTCGCGAATCGAGTACTTGCAAGTGAATGATATTCGATTCGAATTCCAGAGCTCGAACATTCTAATATGCAGTGATGGCCAGTAGTTAACTACATGTAGTTAAACTACCTGATTGTAGTTAAAAAGTAGTTATGAACTACTTGCAGAAATGTAGCAGCCACTACTAGTTAAACTACAATTTTAAGTAGTTAACTACAGTAGTTAAGTCACTGCAGGTGCCAACTACTTCCGATTTTGCCACAAGCTTTACGGCACGATTGTGCTTCCGAATTTTACCTTGAGCTACTTGTTTGATGAGAACCGAGATGCATAGCAATTGTGTCGTGCATGTGTACTAAATCTTCACTTTTAATGCTTGTCTAGTGAAGCCTCATTTGCTGCGAAATAATTCTGCAACTTAGTTTATCGCGTAGCCACAGAAGGAATCCCGCCGCAAGCTTTGTATTCGACGGTCGTAGCAATGGCTTGAGCCAAAGTTTATCATTGCTTGTGATTGATATTTAGGTGTCCAAGAACACTACAAGGGACTGGTGTTGATGGACGATGTTAAGTAGTTATAGATGTAGTTAAACTACATTGCAGTAGTTAAAGTAGTAGTTTTAACTACTTCCCTAAAAAGTAGTTGAACTACTAGTTAAACTACTTCATCGCAAAGTAGTTAGTAGTTATTAGGGGTGTGCGAATATTCGAGTTCTCGAATTTTAATCGAATATCAAACGCTCAAACTATTCGATTCGCGAATCGAATATTTGACTATTCGACGAATATGAACGACACACCCCGAAAGTGGGCTTCACCTGATGCTTCCGTGCATGAGGTGAAGCCTTTTTTTACGAAATTGCCCTTGCTGCAGGACCAACACAGGCGGGACGGCGTTTAGTTTAAGATAAAGTTATCCAAAGTTAGTTTTGTAGACATCGTCTGTGGAAGGGGTGGCGCCCCTCCCACATGCAGTTTAGCAGTGCCGACGAGGGACTTTGATTTGATGTCTGTGAGGTTGCCTTTAAAAAGTTAAGACTCTTGGATAATGTCTACAGCCCACGAAAAGGGTGTTCATGGCAAAGCTGAGGCAGGATGCCAATTCGTTTGTTTCACAAATGGCCTGTGGTTGTCTGAAACAATTACAGCCTCATCCGTATAACATGCTACTGCCTGACATAAAATTTTGAAATGAAGGTAACCACTCCAGTAAGTGTAGGCTCACCTGAAAAGCAGGAAGTACTCTCGTGTAAAATTAAAGAGTAGGGGCTTTAAACAGAAGAATTGCGTGTCTCTCTTGTGACAATTAATGCCAGAAAAATTACACCAAAGCCAAGGGCTACAAAATGGAAACTTTTAGTGCGAAAGTCACATATTGTAAATTTTGCACAAATATTCGATATTCGATTCGGCATTCGGAAATTTTTCCTCCATTCGATTCGACTTAAAATATTCAAATTCGACAACACCCCTAGTTATAGATAAACTACTGTAGAAGTAGTTGGTGGCCGTCACTGCGAATGTGTGTAACTTAGGTAACATCAATACCCTTACCAAGACTTCTTTGACATCCAGCATCGCGTAGGCATGGGTAGGAACGAGACCAGAGCGTTCTGCTTCAGAGTCACTAAGTTCTCCCGTAGCGAGCGTGACAAGGACATCACCACGGTGGTGGCGCTCCAGAAGCTTCCTAAAGAGGGCGTCCTTGTTGAAATCTGCCTCGTTCGGGCGAATACTCACTCGCTCGGGAATCCACCCGGTCAGAGCATGCAAGTCAATGTTCTACAGAAAAAGAAAACAGAGTGTTGTCACTTCTGTTTGTCTATGTCCTGAAGCTGTCACGCTGATGTTATACCAGCAGCTACATCCAGGGACACTTTTTTTTGTGCTGGACACGCCACCTTTGGAGCACTCTCAACGCCCAAGAAACAAATAGTGTCCAATATGCGAAAATGTTGGCTACAGTGCTTGCGAAAGGGGCTACTGGTATTTCAGTTTTAAAGTTCTTTTAGAGACACTGCAGAAAGTGGTTATACAGAAAATACAAAAATGAAAACAAACAACGAGTGACATAACTTGCATGACGGAGTACACAACAACAACTGGTTACTGAGAGAAAAGTAAAAAATAAACGGTTGTTATACGCACTTTTTCAGTCATGTTAAGTCATTATGTTGAACGAAGCTTGACAGTGGGTTAGATGGAATAAGTTCATTATGTTGCTTGTTTTTACGTTTGCATTCTCTGTGTAACCACTTTCCGCAGCACCCTTAGAGAGCTTCAAAACCATGCTCGCTTCAGTTTTTCAAATGATTATTCGTAGAGGCCCATAAACGTGCTTCGCATACCATAAATCCATAAATATGCATAGAAGCACTAGCTACACAAGATCACAGAGAAAACCGTCCTCTTGTCTTACATAAAAACTAGAGCTGTGCGAAGCTTCAAAATTTCATATATGAAACGAATAACTGATGCTATTCGAATGCTATTTGCAACCTATTTTCAGTATTCGAAATTTTCGAATATTTTTCTAATAATACTGAAGCGAAGTACCGCTACCGCCATTCTACAAGTGGGCTTCGCCTTATTACATCCACGAACTAGGTGAAGCCCACTTCACGTTACCACCATTATTCTTTTTGCGAGTGCAGCTCCATTCTGCAAGTCAGCTTCACCTTCGCGTTACACTCGAGTGTTACGTGAAGCCCACTTTACACTGTTTACAATAATCTGTCACTAAAGTCTACGACTTCTGTGACCTCATGGTCAACACTGTACTCTTGGACACGGCATGTTCCAGTAGATATACTCCCAACATTTAGATTTATGTTCAGTAACAGATGGAAATATGTGCAGTTTCTAAAAAAAATACAGGAAATTCACAATGCAAACATAGAACTGAGGAGATGCACACGAAGCAGCCTACATGGAACATGTTCACTAACTCTCAATGAAGTTCATTCCGCTAATGATTAGGGGACCCCTCTCTCAAGATATGTTATGCTGGGTGAAAAGGTTCACAAGTATGGAGCAGATCATCATCAAATGAGCACAAATCACAAAATATTTCACAATGAGTTATTCAAAATTATTCAAATTAGACCTTTATTGACTATTCGAACATGATTCGCAGTACGAAGCAATTATTTGGATTCGATTCGCAGTGCAAGTGAAATATTTGTAAACTATTCGCAAAGAAAATTTTGCTATTTGCACAGCTCTAATAAAAACTTAGTACAGTATAAATTTTTGAAAAATACTGCAGGTTTTTAAAAAAATCCTGCTGCAATCAATGTAAACATCGAAATTCCAATTTCTGCATATGCGTCAATTTGTCGTCTACACCAGTGCACCACAAATTTACATGCTGCCAAAGAACTTTTGTTTTAAGTTGTACGCTTCTGTAAACGGAGCGTTGTGAACAGGACGCAACTGGTCCACACTTTCGTACTTCCGTAAAGACAGTTGTGGTCTCACAAATCCAGCAACGCACGGTCCATGCATAGGGCCTGACTTTTTAGGGTTAAACCCGTATCCGCCCGATATTTACCCCCCGAACGAAATCTGTAAAATTCGGGTTTAACCCGAATCTACCCGAAAACATCCTGGTCGTGTGGCACACTCATAAGCGTGCATTAAAATAAAGTTTGATAACATTGCTAAACATTAGTTCCATGTTAACACAAATTTTTATTAAACAAAAAAAAATCCCCCGAATACACCTGAATTCCTGACAACAGAATATGCCGTAACGGGATTTAACCCGAATACACCCGAATTTTCGAATGAAAAATATCACCCGATATTTACCCCCCGAATTTGGCCAAAAATAAAACCCGAAAAAGTCAGGCCCTATCCATGCAGTACGGAGGACGGTAATCGGACCTTCAGACGTCGATCTGTCTGGAATAATGGTACTAATAATGTATTAATCGCATGGCAAAGGTCACGGTTTCCCATGGAAGTCAGAAGTACGAAATTAGCCTGAATAACCAGCATCCGAAAAATCAGTCGGCTACTGTATTCAACTCTACTCTAAGAAACTAACAATGTGTTTTGATCTCAAAGCCTGCTGAAACGCGTGGTATGTATAACTTCATAATTTCAAGAGTACCCCACATTCTTCTTCTGTCAATATGCATCAAGGCAACACCAGTGGCAGATTTTGGACGCTCTGCGTAACGGTGAGAGACAGACAGACAGGTGGACGGACGGATGAACGGACGGACGGACGGACGGACGGGGTTTGGGTACTTGATTTATAGGACCATATTTTTGCCTGCTCCATTGTCAGGTGTCTCAAAAAGTTGAGACCGACATTTCAAAAACAAAGAGGACTACCTCAACTTATTCGCAGACGTAACACACTATAAAATTGGGAATAATTGATATACACAGAACAAATTACATTTTCCGATAAGAATACAGGAACTTACAGAATTTGAACCTGGAAAATCATAACCTCCCATCACTTTCATGTAGGCCTTCTCCAGTAGTGACACCCAGAATTCATTCTTGTTGTTGGAATAAGAACAAAGGAGCTCGGAATGCTTCCCAATGGGCAATGTGTCATCAACGACGACCTGATAAAAATAAAAAAAAAGCGTCACTGCAAATTCCCCCAAAACAAAAGTGAAAGAGAAAATGTCTAGAAGAAAAGGGGCAATTTACCTTTCTGGGAACTCCATTAATGTTGAGCTTCACAGTGTACTTTCCACAGGGATTGTAAACAGGTTGACCCTGTCTGTTTTGCGGGTAAATGATGCTGAAACAACGTTCTTCATGTAGCACACCGCGTACGTTAAATCGTACTGTAAAACTATAATACACGTACTACCATGGAAAGACATGATCAACATGACCAACCGTGCTACGTATGCGATCATGATTTATGATCAATTTCGTTCCAAGCAAAAATTAGGACTACATACACATAGTATTATGTACTACTATATCATGTTACATCCACGTCACCAATTCAGCCACACGTTCTTACCTTGTAATAATTTTTTTATTGAAGCGTTTCTCATACAGTGCACTCACAGCTAGAGAGGCCACGAAGGAACAGTCTGACACAACGGTCTGCAAAATAGACGATAAATAAACGATATACTACGATATCAAATAGACAATATAGACGACAGACGTCTAATATATATATATAACGACATAGACGTCTAAGCAAAATAGACGAGAAACTACAGTTCTAAATGCTGGACTATGCACACAGTGGGTGACTATGTATCTTGCAGGCACACAAAAAGTCGTGAACAACCAACCAGTTGCACTCAAATATAAAGAGCCACTACTCTCTCATGCATTCAAAGCTCTGTGGCTGACTCTCTCCGCACGTGTTGCACTCAGGTTATCGTTTCACCAGACACATCACATGTGCTAGTTAGAGTATATAGTTTGGAGTCAGGGTGTTTGATCAGGAGTACAGAGGGATCCAGAAAGAATGTGCTTTTTTTTTCTTCTTCTTTCAAACTAGGGGGGTGTGACAAAAATTGGGATTTATGTTGGAAGCTCTAAAACAGCGTAGAATTCATCGATTTCGTGTGAAAGAACACATTTTCGAGTGGAAGGGAAATAAATGTTGAAGAGAAGGACACACGAGATGGGGACAGGTCATGTGGTCACCCGTACCTGCATAGGTGGGACCGGGTTAAAACCCCATTAGAACCAGCTTTTACACCCAATTCACATCACCGCCACATCGGGTAAAACACAGAAAAACCTGAGAACCCAACTCGCCAAAGTGCAAGTAGGGTCACCCACACATGCATACACGTAGGGTTCCGCGTTTTCAGTTTTAATCGAAAAAAAAAAAAGGAACGAAAACTATACACCGGGTAAAGTTTCCCTCATTCGGTTTTAATAGAAAAACACTGAATACAGAGGGACATTCCAGGACGCGACAGAGATAAATTGCTGCACATGTCCAGCAAGTTGTTGATGCAGATCAGAAAACCATACGGAAATATACGATGGCTGTGAAAAATGTCCGTTTACGTTAGCCGTAAAACGCCACCGCAGCGAACAACGCTGTGCTGAATGAGCATCGTGCGGAAGTTACAATGCGATTTCTATTCTCCGATAATTGTCACGTAAACCACGTACATGCCAGAAAAAAACTTAGAAAAACGCAGATTTCGTGAAAATCAATAAACATCGAAAAACGTACGTCGAATCCGCCCAAAAATAAAAGAAGATACGAAGGCAGAAAAAATAGGCGATGTCAAGTTGCCGATGGTGAGTAAATCAAAGAGTGATATTAAACGGTAGGAACAACTTATTTATTTACACATGGTAAACAAGACTTTCGTGCACGAGACTGCACTTCTTCAGGTTACAAAAAAGTAACTTTCTGTAACCTGAAGAAGTGCAGTCTCGTGCACGACTGCACTTCTTCAGGTTACAAAAAAGTAACTTTCTGTAACCTGAAGAAGTGCAGTCTCGTGCACGAAAGTCTTGTTTACCATTTTGTAACCTAAAGAAGTGCAGTCTCGTGCACGAAATTCTTGTTTACCATGTGTAAATAAATAAGTTGTTCCTACCGTTTAATATCACTCAAAAATAAAAGCCAAAAACGCGGAACCCCACATATACGTTACGATATACGAAAACTGCTTTCTTTTATATTCCACCCCATAATATGCACTTTTACATGATCTGGTCTGATTTTACCCCGTTTACAGCCCGCAAAAAAATTACAATTAAAAAAAAACTCTCAAAAAAGCTGTGCGGATCACATTACCTGCCGTATGCTGAAGCAGTCCACCAGCTCGATCACCTTGGGATCCGAGGAGAGGTCTTCGGGACGCACCCAGTGGCTGAAGGAGTCTTTTTGCTTGGGGGATAGCAGCAGCTTTCCGTCAGGGTCGTTGAAGGGAAGCTTAAAGGCAAACCGATCCTGCCTGTCCGTTGCCATGAACGGCACATACTCTCTCCCATTGATGACTGACGTTACACTGCCAAAGGATGACACATTGACAAATGAGGCCGCTTTGACAAAAAATACTTTGTTTGGTAAATATAATATCAAAGAGGGTTAAAAATTGGACTGTTTGGTGAATCATGATTAAAAGTGGTAAAACCCCAGTGCCGGGTAGCTAAAAAGACAGACACAGACACAGTGCACTGACTAGCGAACCAAGAAACTTTATTGTCTTTAAATTATTTTAAAATATATTTAAAGAACATATCAAAATATTTAAAGATATGTAGGGCCTGACTTTTTAGGGTTAAACCCGTATCCGCCCGATATTTACCCCCCGAACGAAATCTGTAAAATTCGGGTTTAACCCGAATCTACCCGAAAACATCCGGGTCGCGTGGCACACTCATAAGCGTGCATTAAAATAAAGTTTGATAACATTGCTAAGCATTAGTTCCATGTTAAGACAAATTTTTATTAAACAAAAAAAAAATCACCCGAATACACCCGAATTCCTGACGACAGAATATACCGTAACGGGATTTAACCCGAATACACCCGAATTTTCAAATGAAAAATATCACCCGGTATTTACCCCCCGAATTTGGTCAAAAATAAAACCCGAAAAAGTCAGGCCCTAAAGATATGTAATATTACTGGAGGTGTGCAAATACCGTATTTACTCGCGTATTGAACGCACCACCAACTTGAGCGGCGAAATGGTGGTACTTCTTGTTTCCCGCAGATTAAACGCACCCCGACTTCAGTAGCATGGGCGGATCGTCTCGCGCAGCGCCAGCCAGCGTATGGTGCTCGCGTGGCCGCATGTATCGCGCAGTCAACGAGAGTACCGTATTTATTCGAATCTAACGCGCACTTTTTTTCAGAATTTTTTTTGCGAAAGTAAGGGGTGCGCGTTAGAATTGTGAGTGACCACGCCCGTGACATCGCCGTCAACGATTTCGGCGCATCGTCAACCTCCGTCCACGACAGATGGAGCGGAGGGAGATTACGAAGTGCGGCATCCGACTTCCGCCGCGATCACGTGCTGATAAGCGAAACCACGTGTCCCGATTCTCGAACGCTCAGTTGGCGTATTTACTTCGAAGTCAACGGTTACAACAACGGTGTGTAATAAGTGGGTACTTCTGTTCTTGTCTACTTTTTGACTAGTTTTTTGGCACACTATCACACACCCAAGGAAGATGCGCGTTAGAATCGAGTTTTTTCGCGGCTTGATGTGTGCGCGTTGGATTCGAGAAAATACGGTAACGCCTGGCATCAGAGTGATGAACGATGAACATAAAGGAGTATTTCGTTTACACTTGATGGAATGGAAGACGATTTGGTGTGGGAGAATCGCGACGACGAGGCAGAATCGTGACGTTCGATCTCGTATCTCGTAATAAAACGGGAGTTAAGTGAACCTGAACTGTTGGGTTCTAATTTCCTTCCGCATATTGAACGCGCCCCTCAATGGCACGATGTTTTTGGGTAAAAAGCATGCGTCTTACGCAAGAGTAAAGAGAGCATGAGAGATTACGGTATTTGAAATTTCGAATACGAGTCCAATATATTTGCGATATTCGATTTGTGTTCGAAAAGTTGATACAGTTGAACCTCTATATAACGAATTTGTAAATGCTGACTCTTTGTTTCGTTAAATCGAGATATTCGTTAAATGGAACACGCCAAGTTAAACGAAGATGGCCGCCGCACTACCAGCGCCGCGCATTCCGCAAAACGTCATTTGTCATGAAACAGGTACTAAGGTAAGAAGGGCACAAAGTATCAAGCTTTATTCATTACATAATGCTAGGTAACACGTAATTTGTGCACAGTGTCGCTCTGAGCGTTCGTAACTCCGGATGAACCTCGACTGCTTTTTCCTACGCGCTCGCGTATCGAAGTTTCTTTGGTTCACTTTCACTCATGACGTCCGGAAAGAACAATAAGTACGCCGCCGAAAAGAACGAGAAATGGGTACATGTCGCGTAGACGCCTGCGCCGATGGAACATTGAACGGCAGCGGCATCATGCCCATTTTACCACCGTCAGCATTAGCGGCGCGAACGAAAAAAAAAGTAATGAAAAGGCACAAAACCACAACGTACTGTCGTCGTCATCAACACAAGCACATAAGACTTCGCGAGGCGTGAGCAAAAAATGTCAGCAATGCGTGTTTTCTTGTCCGAAAACGGGTGCGAAGAGAGCCTCGCGCCGGCGTGACGCACCGTCGCGGCGCACAGCATCGGCGCACCGATTACCGGCAGAGGCGAAGCACACGTCGGCACGTTCGCGCCCCCAGCACGTGACAACCGAAGTAACCAACGAAAACTCGCGTAAAACCAACGGAGAAGGAAAGTTTCTCCTCCTTTTCTTTGTGGTTAAGGGGTAAAGACACGCGCAGGAGAGCCCGGGGACCTTGTTAAATAGAGGTGACCAAACGAACGTATTTCGTTAAATCGAGCTCAAAAATACATTGGCATCTATGGGGATGCGCTCGTGCAACGGAAATTTTTCGTTAAACGGAGGATTTCGTTAAATGGACGTTCGTTATTGAGAGGTTCAACTGTATTCGTGGGTTTTGAATATATTCGTAACAGTTTGAATATGTGATTTTTTCCGAATAATTATCGCAGCAGCTTATTACAAAATTGTTGTGGGCTGCGTGCTGGAATTTGTACGTTGCAGTAACAGCCACGGACATGTATAGATAAACAGCTGCAAAGCGACGCGCGGAGATTTCGAGGCACTCCTATCTGCGAATACGTCGCTACAAGTTCAGTAAGCCGAACCGAAACCAGTACACAGTTGTGTGCAGCCGCCATCTCAAAGTCCGCTGTAGCCAAACGCGGTACATTTCATGCATCATCAGCACAGTAGCGGCTTTACTGGAGTGCCAACGAACTCTGAACATTCAAACACACACACACACACATTCGAACAACCATTTGTGTGAGGCCTACAGTTTGGTGAAATTCTGGTAAAATTTTGCAGTTTGGCAATTTTGCAGATATATTTGTATTCGATTCACATTCGGAAATTTCAATATTTGCACACCTCTAAATATTACGAAGTAAAAAGTGTAGAAAGAAAACAAGGAAATAATAGGGAAAACAGGGGGAAAAAAGGGACTCGTATTGGACTTTTTTACTATTCGCGCAGCCCTCAGTACTAATTATTTTTGCAAACGATGCATGTATAAAAAAAGGCCCATGAAACGATTCTTTATTTCTTTTTCTTTTGTGAGTCTTGGTAGTTAGATGCAGTGGAGCTGCAAGCGAGGAACACAAGCACCCCGCTTGGTATTATTTTATTTTTATTTTATTTATTTTTATACGAAAATCCTACTATACAATAAGCAATTATCCCTCACCGTGTTCTCAAACTTTGCTTTTACTTAAATTTACTTTCTTTCAGATTCTGACTGCTCAATAAAACACAAGTCCCTAAGTTTGTCCAAGTCTCTAAGCTCTAATTTTGAAACAAATTTACTTCCCACGGATCTAAAACCTGCCTGAACCGCATGCCGAGATTGATGCAGCTTCATTCATTTTGCTCACCGGAGGACATGAATCTCTTCTTTGGTGTAGCCATCACTGCCACTGATGAACAGCTTTTTTTCAGATGGATTATCTCCTGCAGCAGATGAAGCCTTCGTGTAGTTGTCCTCCGCAGTGGTGCCTAACCTGCCTGTTCTGTGATGGGGGCACGGTCTGCTGGGGGGACTTCGGGACTTGGGTAATACGGGACTCTTGGGGGCTGCTCCGTGGATCTTGCATTTCAGCACTTCAGCTCTGGAAAGTAGATACAGCAAACCTGTGTTATAATGAAATCACTGTTTTTGATATCACATTTATTTGAAATCTCACGCTGTCCCGATGAAAAACCCATGAGCTTCGAACCTTATTGCTCAAACGATCCTGCCAGCAGACTCAACATCTAGCGTGAAGGGCAAGCTAGTGGAACCCTGTATGGCAAACCTAGATGGTGTTTTTTTTTTCTAACATATTTTATCCATATAAATTAGAAGCAACCAATAACAACAACAACAACTTTATTGTAAGATGATTAGTGGGGAGTTTCACCGTCAGAGGTGATGCTCTACCCCAAGGCAACCAAGGGGCACAAGGTGTACATCACCAATGTTTCTTTCCTTGCTCCCACAGTGTTTCTGCAGCTGAGCTCAAGCAGCAGGCATGGCCGATGGGTTAAGGCGTCCCCGCTTCTTGGTAAACAGCACAACATCTTGGCCCAATATTGGCCCAATATTGGCAATACTGGCCCAATATCGGTCCAATACTGCGCCAAGATGTTGTGCTGCTTGAGTACCCAAGGCCGTGCTGAAGACTGGAAGGTGGTGCTTTCAAATCTCACCACCGGCTGTGCTGTCTGAGGTCTTCCCCGGGTTTTCCAAAGACTTTCCAGACGAATGTTGGCACTGTTCCCCTGAAGTTGGCCCAGGACGCATACTAACCTTCCTGTCCCCCACTCCTTCCATCTGTCCACATCTGTACACTGCTCATAGCCACAGTTGCTTCGCGGCGCTAACACCGAACTACAGACCAATTTGCGTGCGTGATGTCACAGGTTGTGGTGGCGCTGCTGTCAGCAGATCGCCTGCTTGGTGTGGGGAAAAACAGCAATCAACTGGAGTGATTGGAGTCATCGTTTTCATGGAAAGTGGGTATGCCTTCAGGTACACAACCTGATGGGGAAAGAGTGGCGAAATCACTTTCCATCAGTTTCCGTGCAATGCAGAATGATGAAATCGTTTGATTGTGAATCGCTTTTGTGTGCTGGAATCGTTTTGAACAGTTAAATGGAAAGATTCCTTGACATCGCCTTTGTGTGATCCCCTCACGATACCTGTGTACAAATAAACTACGCTAACATGAATCGGTGCATGGTAGCAAATCAGCGCAGTTTTCAAAACGCCCCCAACCAGCAGCTCGCCTAAGGTGAAGTAATTGTGGGCTTCAAGTGACTTGTACGCTTGCAGAGTATCAGCAGTGGAGTGCTGGGCGAAAATATTACATAGACTACAACGCGATTGTGATCGGCGGCATGTTTTGCGGCTGTGCTGTCCAGTTGTCGATGTGCAGTGCAAAGGGATCGTCATGTTGTATACCATTCATAAACAACTTCGTCTTGTAGCAACAATTGTCTCATTCCTTTGGAGCTCTATATTATTTCGGGTATTGTGGGAAGAGCCAGTCGAGAGTGACGTAGAGGTGCAACAGAGCAGATGTCGCACTTGCACAAAAAAAAAAAAATTCACAGGACTGCCTTCAGTGTGTTTTGCTCACTCCAAACCTGCACATGCGCAGATGGTGCCTCTTGTTTGTGAGGTCAAAGTTAATAGCGTGAACGTATCAATCTAGTTTGATGTGCTAAATCAACACAGGCAATTTGCCCTCTATCAAGTTGAATCATGCGATAATAATTTGCCACTGATCTGCTAAGAGCCAAGAGTGTTTCAAGTATGTTAGACCATACATTCTGGCAAAACCTTCATGAAATTGATTGGAGCATAAGTTTTGCAGCGGAACCTCGACAGTGTAATCACGCCCTTGTGTTTTCCGGATTTCAGATTTATATTCATATTTTATGTGTAAGATTTTCACTTTTTGCAAGGTTATCTTCAGGGTTTATGTAACAGTGATGCAAATCGGGAGGCAGAAATGGGTTTTACCAGGTTTAACTCAATAACACAAGGCTCTAACGAATCCAACAAATGTGTCGTAAGGAGCATAACAGAGTGTGGATGAGCATATATGAACCCCAGGCATATACAAGAATACGAATCCCATATAAGAGCATATACCAATACCAGGCTGGCTGGTAAAAAGTGATGAAAAAAAGATACCCAGAGACAGAGGAACAACAGTGATGAACCCGACAAACTCTCAAACACATTGTTGGCCTTCTTGAGAAAGAGAGAAAGAGGGAAATCGTAAATTGTTTCTTTCGCTCATAGATCAGGAGCAGTACAATGGATGGATCACATTCCTTTTATGTTGGTGTCAGGGTAACAGCGTCCTTTCCTTCCACAAGGTCAAATTTTTCCCTTTAGTGCACTTTTAAATCCAGTCTTCTTACACTTTGTAGTATACAGACATAAACAACAAAAATAACAAAGACGGTTAAGAGCATCAACTGTTTACTATATACATAAAAACAAGACTTTCGTGCAGTAGGCTGCACTTCTTCAGGTTCTTCACAGACATACACAGACATGTGGCACCATATCTCCTTCCCCTTCCCTTTCTTTGTACAGCAGTATGTTTAGTCGTGTATATGGCTATACTATATATACTTATTTGTGTCACCACTTCACTTTGTACATGAGGAAGCGTGGACCTCCACGCGAAAGCTTGTACAAATTAAACTTAAACAAGAATCTTCAGTGTCGGTTTCTGTATTTTACTTTGTAGTATAGTGAACAGTAAAATGTGATACCTTTCGAGGCCATTTGTGGCAATGCTGGTCAGCTTCTCTTGTAGTGCTTTGTCTTCAGTAGAGCTCCTCTGTGTAAAAAAAGAAAAAAATAATTGAAAGGCCTTGTAAAAGGTGGCCACCTGCAATTGGAAAGAAGAGCACATTAACAACTGGATGAAAAGAATTAAACCCGGTACTAGGCCAACTGTCCGCTTGGTACTTGAAGGCAATGTATGACCATGGAGGACCAGTAAAGCGACTATGAAGAGGTTATCGAAAGCTTTAAATTCCCACTGTCACAATGGCTCTACAGAATGACTTTCATCCAAAACAGATTCAATTTTTGTTGTATTGCATTCCATGTAAGCACAGTGCACACCCACACAAAAAAAAATCAGTGAGTGGCTGCCTGACACACTATTGCAACACACAGCTGCGGGCTATGATTAAGGCCCCGGGTCTTCCGCGATTCCGCGAAATATCGCGGAGTCCTTCGTTTGGCACGGAATCTCACGGAATCCCTTATTTTTAAGGGTGTGCGGATATTCGAGTTAGTGAATTCGAATCAAATATCAGTCACTCGAAGTATTTCATTCGCGAATCAAATACCCAATATTCAAATTTCCAAATATCCAGCTATTCGCCAAATACAAACGACACCTCCCGAAAGTGGGCTTCACCTGATGTTTCCCTGCAAGAGGTAAAGCCTGCTTTACGAAACCGCCCATGCTGCAGGACCAGCACAGACAGATTGTAGTTTAGATTAAGATAACATTAGCCTAAGTTTATTAGGCGTACTTCACCGAAGGAAGGGGTGGCGTCCCTCCCATGGTTTAGTGGGGAGTTTTGATTGTCTGTTGAATTTTGATGTCTGGGAGTTTTTGCTTTAAAAACTCTTAAATAATGCCTACAGCTCAGTAACAAAAAAGGTGTCCTGTAACTTCCACAGGGCATGTATTGTAAGCTCCTTCCTATAAACTTCCTACAAACTCTGTTGACGCTGAAAGATCTTTCTCCAGGTATAAAATGATTGCTGGCGACAGACGGCATTCTTTGTTAAAGGAGAACACAAGATATCATGTATGTAATGCTGAGCCACAACACTGCTTTCTATCTGTAATTTTATAAAATATTTTTGTCCCCACATTATCCAAGAAAACAAAGTGTTTCCCACTTCAAGCAGCTGTTGGCTGCTTGCCGCGGAAAATCGCTGAATTTACAAGTCGGTGCTGCAGAATTTTGAATTTCCCGCAGCAGAAAACCAGGGGCCTTAGCTATGATCCAGAGAAGCTTCACTTCTTTTAAACACTATCTCGCTTGCGCTAACTTTCTCTTTTTACGAAAGAACACTGTTCTTGGACGGCCACCCCACTTGTGTCGGTAGAAAGATTGTCGTAATCTTTTTTCGTTGAAAAGGCCGTGAACAATGTAAGCCAGATGTCACCTGACTTGTCTATAAACGAGATCAACTTTGTGTCTGCACATTTGGGGGCTAACCAACGCAGTGGAAATGTAATGAACGACAGTTGCAGTTGAACGCTGTGTTTGTGTCATGTATACGTAGGGCCTGACTTTTTAGGGTTAAACCCGTATCCGCACCGATATTTACCCCCCGAACGAAATCTGTAAAATTCGGGTTTAACCCGAATCTACCCGAAAACATCTGGGTTGCGTGGCACACTCGTAAGCGTGCATTAAAATAAAGTTTGATAACATTGCTAAACATTAGTTCCATGTTAAGACAAATTTTTATTAAACAAAAAAAAATCACCCGAACACACCCGAATTCCTGACGACAGAATATGTCGTAACGGGATTTAACCCGAATACACCCGAATTTTCAAATGAAAAATATCACCCGATATTTACCCCCCGAATTTGGCCAAAAATAAAACCCGAAAAAGTCAGGCCCTATGTATACGTAATAGGGCCCTGTGTTTTGGGGATTTTTGAAAACGGGAGGGGGGGGGGTTAAAATTGTGTTATTCCAGGGGCCGTGAAACAGGATAAAATTGAGCAATTAATAAAATGGAAAATTAGAAAATGAGTGCACATAACATGAACATGACAAGCGGAACATAGCGACCTCTAGTGCCGGTATTGTTGGCTGAATTTGCTCTACGCCAAGTCCGTTTTTGTTTCCTTTTTTTTCCCCCGGGTTTTACCCTAAGTGACGATGATTCAAAATCAGGGGTTAAAAACGGGTTCTACCTTAAAACACTGGGCCCAATGGATATGGCATAGTAGCTGCTTTAGAGTGAACACTGTTCACAGACATGGGTGCTCAGGACAGTTCGATCAAGTGCAGCACTTCATTACGAGCTGTATGTACCAACTGGCCAGCGGCACTTTACCGCCTTCCAGTTACCGCTTCCTATACACTTGTAGTACCCCGTACCCAGTATAGTACCCTGCACTACGTTGATGCTTACAGCCTGGAGGCAGAGCTCCACAGCCTGCGTGTAGAGTTCCAGGGCATCTTCAGAGTTGCACGCCTCATCTTCGTCCAGCGCCTGCAGCAGCAAAAACTTTGCCCGGTCCAACTGCAGCTGCTGGGCATTGCTGCTCACAAGCTCATGTGTGGACGGTGATGCTAAAAAGAGAGAGAGAGAAATCTCTGATGCTGGTTTGCTTGAACACAAAAGTGCTTTAAAAGGACACTAAAATGCACAAAAATAACTTGCTCTCAAATGAAAGTCCACGTTTCAATTAGTATAATGCGAGCAAAATTAATTCACACAGCGCTGCCGTTTAGAAGAAAAACACGACGAAAACAGAGCCGTCTTTGGCAGCAACGAATGGCATCCCCAGGAGGTAAGATTGGTGGCGTCCAATGAGACGGCAGGAGAAACGCGCGCATACCTGTCGTAGGAGTGTGTATTTGGAACGTGTCAGATCGTAGTGTTTCGTATCTGCGTGCCATAATGCGCACAGCTGCATTTTTCAATACCGATTCACTGAATTGTAGCCCATAACAGTTCTCGCGAATGTTCCACTGACAACATTTATCTTCACGTCCTTCGGACAGCGAAGCCAGTCCAGTTCGCAACGCGCACTATTGTTTTTCACTGGGACTGCTCCATGGTGTGGCGCCATTACCATCTGATGGAAAGAGCTGAAACATAAGTATAGCTGTTTATTCCCCCGGCAATTTCTAAGCAGAGAAGCGGGCCAAATGGCAGTATCGACATAAAATTTTGGTGCATAATTATACCCTGAAGTTTTAGGGTTAAACCCGATTTTCCCCCGAATTTGCACCCCGAATCGAGGTTCACCGGTTTAGGGTTAAACCCGATTTCTACCCACAAAACTGCACCTAAGCTAGGCATCTCACAGCAATGACATACTAATTTTTCACAAAATACACGGTTGACTTCAACATCTGATACTCTGAATAGGCTGTACAACGAACGTTTGTTCGACAATAGAGCCCGATTTATCCCCAAATTCAGTCTGATGGTAATTTTTCCGCCCGAATTTGCATGAATTTTCGACATCAAGTGATTGACCTGATTTCTACCCCCCCGAATTTGGAAAAATATAAAACCCGAAAACTTCAGGGTCTATGCATAATACGTCCTCTAACACCTACTTTAGCTTCCCCAACACCGCTTTTATTTGCTTTATCGCCATTACAAACACCAAAGTTTATCTTGGCAAACCCTGTATATTGCAATGCGAATGCCGAACAGACCAGCTCGGAGACAATCGCCTCCACTGCGCTCCCATTCATGTGTCTGGCTTTCGTAATCATGGTGTTAGCTACAGATGGAGAGCGAACCTTTAAAACTCGCTCATTTATTATGTAAGCTAATTTTTGGAAGAAAAACATGGCCAAGTTCACTGTGAAGAGGTGATAATAGCGCTACTTGACTCGGGTAATTTGCTGCCATAGGATAGCACACTTTTGCCAACATTTTCTGACTGGTGTCACAGTGACACAGCCAGAAGGGGAGTTTCGGGGGTTCAAATTCACCTCCTCTCCCCCACCACATCATACCTTTGGTAGCGCACTTGGATGAAATAGTCTCCTCCATATAATGTACCCGTGGAACCCCTCCCAAAATAGAATTTTCTGGCTATGCTACCGGTGTCATTCACCAGCTACTTTTGTCAGGTGTCATATTTTCTGCGACTGTACCACTGGTAACATTACGAAAAGACCCGGAACAGAAAACCCAATACAGAAAAGAATCCCCTCACGTACACTGCCTCAGCAGCTCTTCTGCCCTGTTCAGGTATTCATTGGCTTTTTCCGTAAGGCCAGCCACCTGTGAACCAGCTAGAAAGGCCGACTGAAGAGCTTGCGCTGCCTCCTGTAAAAGTAAAACGAAAATTTTTCGCCATAGTTTGTCAACATAACTCGTCGACAAACTCGAAACTTGTCGACACTTTTGGATATTACGCTTGCACGTATCATGCACGCGTTATATAGCATTCGTGGTAAGTATAAACAATACGTGGCGGCGTCAAATTCCAGGAAAACAGTGCTATTCACCCTGTAATAAAACGCGGCAGGGGTTGTAGCTCCAGCTCGATCGAACTGAACGGCCCTCGAAGCGAATTCCACTGCATCTTGTTCGAACTGTGTTTTTTCATCACACATGATGGTGAGCGCATGCCCGCCCCCTCCAGATATACGGCACACCTACGCAGAAGATAAAAACGGCAAGTTGTAAATGTGTCATTCGCTTTTTATATTGATATTCGCGTGAAACTCTTTTCAGCTCGCACTTGCTTACCCCCTCTCGATTGGAAACTGCTGCATGTACCGCTGCTGCTGCCTCATACAGGCGACATTTGTGGAACGTAACACTATACGCCCTCCTCAGTTCCGGGTTCACAATTTTTGCCAGGACAGAGAATATGTTACAGTAATATTCGCTGTATTTAATGAACTTATGAATATTAACCGGTGAATCTTCTCCCCTTTCTCGCACAGCGGACAGTTAACCCACTTCCGGTCCGGTGTAAACATTTGAGTTTTCTTCGCTCGCGACAAACAAAGTCAGATTAAGTTTTGAGATTAGTGTCATCGTGATGACAGAAGCTGCAGGTAATATCGCTGAACGATGCAGATTTTGCATCGTCAAGTTTTAGGAGGTGTAAATGATTTTTGAAGCGATGTCTTCATTGGGCATACTACGTGGTGTGGCACAACGTATCGTTGGAACCCCCCCTATCTGGAGATCTTATGCTTGTTACGCAGGTTGGCAGTTGGTTAAATTGGCTGTCAGTTGTGCAAACTTGTGAGTTGCAAACTCAGGAATGCTCTGTTTTGACTGCGTACCGCAGGCGTGTCCACAGGAAGTGTCGCCGTGTGTTACTCGACGATGTTCATCTTCGAAGTTCAACTTCGAAGTTTCTACGGGCACTGGACTGTCTCTTGTTTTGGTAGTATGTCATGCTTAAGCTGTACGAAAGGACGAATTCGGAGACCCAGCTGTAGCTGTCAGTCAGCGTTCTTTTCAATTTGTTAATTTAATTTGGAAAACGTAACCTTCCATAGCGCTTGGCAGAGTTCACTGTTATAGTATTTACTTCAGGACATATTTTTTTATTATTCACTTTCAGTGTTTCAAAGTGAGTTCCAGATAGCTCAAAATTTTGCACGGGCATGATGTGATCCTGGGAATACGACTTGCGTATATCCATTTAGTTCAATTAGCGCAAGCTGTGCAGATTTGTGAGTTGTGCGATGTTGTCGTTTCTAAATCTTTATTTAATCCTCTTTGTCACACTATTTTTGCTTTGTATTGTCCGTATTGTCTCGACGTCACCAATTTTTAATGGCTTTCGAGACTGTTACCTACTTACTGAAATATGGCTTCATACGATCACCTCCCACGTTGTGATTAGCATTAACCTGTTTGATAGGATTGACCTGTTTGATAGCATAATAATTTTCTATCTATATATCTATCTATCTAGCAGTTATGTGGCAAATACCAAGCTTAACTATGTGGAACTGGAAACGAAAAAGATAATCTATTTCCCAGTACAACAGTGTGACGGCGCAATCAGTCCGCAAATGGTATTTCCGTACGATGCGAAAGTGTTGCTGTTTTGTCGCAGGACCGAGAGTATGATGGTAGAATGTGTGAGCTGGCAACGGTGCTGCACGACTTTCGCAACGATGCGGATAACACGTACCTCTGCAAGGGGGAACAGCTGCAGGTGCTCGACAAGGACAGCACCCACTGGTGGAGGGTGACCCGCAACGTAAACAACTGCAAACACGATTTCTACGCTCCCGTCCGGTACCTTCAGCTCATCGCAGCCAGCACGCAGGAAGCCAAAGAGGTGAACATGATTTTTCTCAATTCTGCATGCAGTATTTATTTATTTATTTATTTAAAGTTCCCCAAAGGCTCTTCAGAGCGCTACATGGGAGAGTAGGATGGTACATGCATGTCAGCAACACAAAAACGATGAGAGGAAAAAAAAGAAAAAGTACAAAACACTGAATATGAAGAATACATGGAGCATGATTAGAAGGAGCAGTCATGAAATGTTTCCCAGCATGTGCAGACTTGTTTGCGCATATATCGGAATGAATTTAAAAAACGCAGAGGGGACGACTTAGTTGGTGCAGCGACACGACTCAGTGCTTCACATGTTTCAAGGTCACAATCTAGTGCCTCTTGTGGTAGAGCCTCTTTATGGTGAAGTTGGTTGGACCATTAAAAAACTTTGCGATATAAAAATCTCCACTACATGGCTGGGGTGTCGACAGATTGCGACCGCAGGCTTACTTCACTATAACCATACCATCACTATATCCAGGTTCGCTATACAGGGTGTTTGCTCTAACGAGTCCAGAAATTGCATATAAAGCGAGCGATAAAAGAAAAGCAAGTGTTACTTTTCTGCTACTTGAGTAAGAAACAGGTACTGCTTCACTAGTAGCACTTGTTTCTTAGTAAAATAGTTGAAAAGTAGCTCTCGTTTTTCTTCTATCGCTCGCTTTAAATAAAATTTCTTGACACGTTAGAGCAAACATCCTGTATGGAGGTTGTACTACAGTGGTTTTCAAACTTCGTGAGATGAAGGAATCCCACGCATTTTCTTTTGCATAGCAAGGAACCAGACCGACGAGACCTGGGAAATGCCTATGGAGGGCAATGTAATAAATGTAACTTCTTGAAATGAAGGGCAACTTTGAATATATTTATGCAATTATATTTCCAAAAACGTCACTGGAAATGATACACATTGTGGGTTCTTTCATGAAGAATGTATCCCTACTTAACCTGCTCTTTTGCAGTATAAGCTGTAAATCCCACGTGTGAGGACATGTCACGTTACAATGTACCGTATTTTCACGCGTATTAGCCGCACCGCAGATAAGCCGCAGGACTCGATTTTAGATACATTTTGAAAATGTTTTTGCAGATAAGCCGCATTCGCAGATAAGCCGCGGGTAATACGACGCGACTGCTTTGTGCGCTAAACCAGTGGTGCACATACAAAATCAACAGAGACGCTCAACGCTCGTCAGCGCTGTACTCCCTGCCAGCCGCCCTGTTCCCGTACTTGTCCGCGAAGTCGACGACTTTTAGTTTGAAGCCGCTGTCGTGGCTGTGCCTCAGCGTTTGAGCCATGCCTCACCTCTAACTGCCGTGCCCGTGTCCACGAATGCTGCTGCTCTCGTCAAATGAGAACTGACGCTTAGCTGACCACGTTTTATCCCGATGACAGATGTATTGAACCCTTCCTGTGGGTCTGCCGACAAAGGAGACCGTGGGGAAGGCCATAAACCCTGTCCACATTCCGGTGTCGGCATGATGTACAGGGTGTGTGCAGAAAAACATGACCCGCATTTTTACATGTAACTCGTTGTCTACTTAGCCGAGGAACTTCCGGTGGCGCACGACGGCGTATTTATGCGTGCGAAAGCTACAAAAAAATCCTGGAAGCCATACTCAGTGTAAAAAAATAAACAGAGCGCGAAAACATGGGCTTCCATGCATTAGAATAGGGCGGCCATGACACTGCATGGTAGTGTATTTCGGTCTCATGAGAGTTATGTGCAGGCACCGCTAGGGGTACTGCCGATCAGCATCCATGTGGGACATCGTTTCGATTTATGCACCGATAGCTCCCCTAGCGGTACTTGAACACAACTCTCCTACGTGCACCATGTTGCCCTTTCACATACACCCTGTTGTCCACCATGTTGCCCTATTCTGATGCACGGAAGCCGACGTTTTCGTTGTTCCGTTTATTTTTTAAGCTGAGTATGGCTTTCACAATTTTTATGCAGATTTCGCACGCATAAATGCGCCATCGTGCGCCACCGGAAGTTCGTTAGTTAGGTAGGCAACAAGCCATGTGCCTAAATGCGGGTCATGTTTTTCTGCACACACCCTGTATAACAGAGGAGGTCAGTTCTAGTGTTCTACTAAGATCGGATTGTGCCCTTGTTGCGCGTTTTCGAGGATTGACGGGCTAGTCAACTCGAATGTGGAGTGGACCCGCCCCTGTTCGGTATTGTTCGTGCACTGGCAGGGCGGTCCTGTTCCGAAAAACATGAGGCACTGTCAGCCCTTTCGTTTAACCCGGGGTATGGGGAAAGTACCAGGGAAAAACAGTCACCAGATAAGCCGCACCCACGGATAAGCCGCAGAGCGTCCGCGAAAAAAATAAATCGCGCATAAGCCGCGGCTAATACGCGTGAAAATACGGTACCTTGTGACGGGTATTCTCTCCCAGGTATTCTTAGCCAAACCCAAACTCTTTCGAAATCTCTCCGACTGGACTTGTTCACGACTCCAGATGACTGTCCGTGGAACCCATTTCGAGAACCTCCGCTCTAGTAGTACGTTGGAATGTTGAAGTGCACGTGCGCCATCAGCTCTGCTTACGTTTGGTCGGCCTTTTTCTTTTCTTTTCTTTTCTTTTTTTTCATTTGGCTCATGGTTGGTTTGGTGTAGCGCAGCTATGACCCAATTACAGTTCCTGGAATCCACAACTTCCACTTGTGCACATTGAGTGAACATTTGCAGATAATATGTAGGGCCTGACTTTTTCGGGTTTTATTTTTGGCCAAATTCGGGGGGTAAATATCGGGTGATATTTTCATTTGAAAATTCGGGTGTATTCGGGTTAAATCCCGTTACGGCATATTCTGTCGTCAGAAATTCGGGTGTATTCGGGTGATTTTTTTTGTTTAATAAAAATTTGTCTTAACATGGAACTAATGTTTAGCAATGTTATCAAACTTTATTTTAATGCACGCTTATGAGTGTGCCACGCGACCGGGATGCTTTCGGGTAGATTCGGGTTAAACCCGAATTTTACAGATTTCGTTCGGCGGGTAAATATCGGGCGGATACGGGTTTAACCCTAAAAAGTCAGGCCCTAATAATATGTAGGGCCTGACTTTTTCAGGTTGAATACAGCAAAATCGGGGGGTAAATATCAGGTTATATTTAGGGCCTGAAGTTTTCGGGAAATATTATTTTCTAAATTCTTGGGGAAAAATTCGGGTAAATAAACGTGTGCACTAAATTCATGCGAATTCGGGTAAAAAGAACTTCCATTACGCTAAAATCGGGGAGAAATCGGGCTCAGTTATTCAAACTAACTGTAGCGATTTGGTACAAACGGTGATGTAACTGAATTCTTCTGCCAAACAGGTATAAGTTGGTGCATTCCTACAGACATCCCAGAGAGGGCAGTTTGCCTGGTAAAAATTGGGTTTCACCCCAAAAGAGGCAACCTTCAATTCGGGGTGCAAATTCGGGGAAGAATCGGGTAAGACCCTAAAACTTCAGGCTCTGGTTGTATTTTGCTTCAATAATTTGGGTGTAATCGGGTTGAACTGAACATGTTTCAACCTAATTCTGGTTGAATCGAGTTGGATCAGGCCTAAAACTTTGGTTTACTCGGCGTAATATGCATGACACAGCAGTAGACACTGAGTATCAATACTTAGTCTATGCATCTAAGAGGCAGCAGAGTGATTGGTGACTTCAGATTCTCCTGGTCCAGCAGTTTTCGGGGAAACACCGGGTTAAACCCTATTTTTCCTGATTTGAATCGGGAGGTAAATATCGGGTATAATCTGGTATAACCCTAAAAAGTCAGGCCCTGATAATGTGTGATAATGTGCTCACATAACATATACCCTTTGATAATATAACCTCACATATAATCCTCACATAATATACACTTTGTCTACCAAAAATACGTACAAATTATGGACATTTTTCGTTTCAATACTTGGCAGTTAAACTATGAAATTCATTGCATGAGTCTATTCAGGGCTGTAAAGCACCATTTATATTTATAAAACACGTAAGATATTATTTCAAATATCAAAGTTGATGAGATGTAAAACCATACAAAATTATTATTATTATTATTATTACAGCATAACTGGCTCTTGTAGTAAAGCTTGAGGTACGTACAATACGTGTAAATATGTTGAACGACAGTGTAATGTTTGCGTACCTGCCTTACATGTATTTTTTTTATTTTTGTCATACCGTTACGACTGGAATCAGTGACACGCCGCGAGCATTTGATCCCTTTCATGTTTGTCACCATTTTCAGATTTTATTATTCGACCTGCGAAGTTGTCAATAGGTCACGTAAAATAATGTAAAAACTAAACAAAACAATTTCCTTCCTTCCTTTTTATTTTTTTCTTTCAAGAGTCCAACATGCGAAAAAGCGCGTCGCTGCAGCCCGAGTCCGCAGCAGAAGCAGGCAACTCCAGTGTCGGTGAAATCGAGCAAGTCGTCGTCGTCTTCCTTGGATGGCTTCGACGACTCCCATGCCCTCCACTCCGGCATGCACATCCATCGTCTCTCCATAGGTAACGCGGGAGGAAGTTCCGTAAACCACTCGTACGAGTCCCTGGATACGGAACCCGAGGTGGACTATTACTCGGACGAAGGCAACCTTTCGTGTGGTTCCTGCCAACTTGATGCTTCTGGGGACTCTCTGCCAAACGGACAGAAGGACAGCCAAGTATGTGGACGTCTTACCTCATTGTCCGAGAGCTTAAAGTAGCACAGAAGTCATTTTTAACACCCGGTTTCCTTCCTATAAAACTGTTAAGTAGGCCAGTAAGATGCACCATGCGAAGTAATTTACACCTCAGAGTCATAATTATCGCAGGAATTGAATTTAAAATACGCCGCAAAAAGCGACCGTGCGCAACGGTGGTGAAGAGCAGTACCAGCCTGTGATCTACCTGGAACCTTGCGCTGACGCTATAAGGAGAACGCTCGCTGATTGGCCTAGAGAAATGTTGTCTGCTACTCCGCTGTCGTCTGCTACTCAGCTGTTCGGGGTTCTGATAAAGCCTTTCTCCTTGCTCGGTAATGCTTCGTCCGCTCCTTCTATCCCCAATTCTCCGGGAAAAGTGGCAAAACAGGTTTACGGCGGCAAAGGGACAAGGCGCTGACCCCCCACTGACAGGCAAACCAGAACGAGTCTCCTTATGCCGTCATCGGTGACGTGGGATCATACCTCCTCATCCTCGTTATAGCTGGAGTGGGGAGTTAAGGGTGAAGGCGCGGAGCTATGTTTATGTGAGTTTTTTTTTCTGGGAAACAAATTGCACACATCAAAACCTTTCGCGCTATTCGGTATAATGACACACACACTTTCATCAGATGTCTTAATCTGAAATTTTTTTGGATGGCCCTTTGAGAAACCAAATGCAACCCACTAAGTGTATGGCATCGTTTCATACGTTGTAGTCCATGGAGCCGACACGCAGAGTCCCACATTCATCACTTGAACGTTTTTTTTTTTGTTTTTTTTTTTCTACAGTCAACACGTGTTAATATGACACTCGTTAGTATGACACCCTCACTTTATGACCGATTTTCTGGGGCACCGTTTGTTCCCAATGGAGGTCCTGTGTGTTAAAGTCCCTGGTTATTATGACGACTCGATAATCCGACTATGACCAACATTTCGTGGAAGAACTGGGGTGAACACGTGTATTCTTCCCCCGTTACTGTGACCGTCCACCAAAGACCGAGTCGTCCTCCTGACCTTAAAGTCCAGTGGCCCTGGGAAAACATACCCACGGTGAATGCCGGAGTCAAAACACCTGTTCTACCGAGTCATCCTCCTGACCCACAAGTCCAGCGGTCGAGGGATGACCTACGCACGTTACGTATTCGCCATCGCCCGTGCAATTGAGTCAGCGGGAAAAGCCACACATTGACAGCTTTTTAAGCGGACGTTTTTAGCTGATTTCTTTCGTCGATAACTTGTTAGTAAGTTGTAAGGCTGCGAATAATAAATTGTGTTGGTAAAATAAAATAAATTTAATTTAATTTAATCAAATTTAATTTACTTCAATAAATGAGACAGAGCCACACTGACTTCCTTTATGAAGGGCTTACCAGGAGCATCAACCATGTTGCTCGTTAATATGACAATTCGCTTTATGACCAAAATCTGCAGGGATGGCCTTGGTCATATTAACGAGGGTTGACTGTATCGGGTTTTTAAAACGGCATTTTTTTTCTCAAGCCACCGTCAACGGTGGCACCGAAGAACACCGAGAGACATTGGCAGATGAACAGGAAGTGACGTTTTATGTGTGCGTGCTTGCCCGGAATTCCCGAGAGTCACCGTGCCGAAAGTAGCGTGCCGAATACATTTTGATGTGCATGCTCTGTGTACATAGATCAATGTGTACCAGGTGATTTCTTCAAAAGTTTGGAAACGGTTTCAGAACCCCTTTAATGTGAGCCATTTTTCGTAAGGTTAATGCTCCAGTACATATAGCACGTTCAGATAGGCACTATTCATTTAGGCAATGGCACGCTGCAGAGCAGTGGATGCGTGTGGTGGGAAAATGTGGGAATGGACCACAAACTAATGAGCCTTCACTGGGCGCATTAAGTACACAGTGACTCTCGCACTCCAAATGGAGTGACTCTGTCTAACCATATGAGGAGCCTCTGCTTACCACTCCAAATCCTCGCCTGCTTGCCGGCCGCCGTCTATCGCATTCTGCTCACACCTATTTCCGGTTCGGAGTGCTTGGCTTGGCGGATATCAGATGTGATTTTTAAAAGCGGAGCACAGAATAAATTGGTTTATAATGGCTAAATAGAACATAATGGCTATAACCGTCAAAGCACATGTGAGAGCTGGTGGAACTACAGTCGCCGACTGACTTTTCGGACTTGAAGGAGCCACAAAATCAGTCCAAATTTGTATCGAGCAGTCCAAACTTTGTTAAAAAAAAGGGAAAGAAAAACATTGTTTGAGCACTGACACTGGTTTGAAATAACTGTCGACTGCTAGCATAGCCTTGTTGTGATACACTTCCATGAGCGTAGTAACGGTCATGATATATGGAAATGCACATCGGGTCGGTGGGATAAGCTGCATTGAGAGTGACGGTCATCACATTCCCTGTGGTCTTCTCTATGTTCATTCACCAGTTTACTTGTTTCCATGGTGAGCATCCTACTCTTTTTACCAACTGCGAGTATTTTTCCCTGCTACTGAATACAACCCCTGAAGTTGTGAATACATTTATTGGAACCTATAATGTACAACGGGACCTATGGAACATCCTTTCTAATCAGATTGTTTGCTCCAAAAATGTCCTGCATTTTGTGAAGCTGCTCGATGATCGACTCTGTTGCGCCGTGCTAGAGTTGCAGTGTTGTTTAGAACATTGTGTTGTAGTGTCCATTACTCATGCTTTGACCGACAGATGGCGTTTAGCGTTATGAATAAATACAAATAAATAAAGCAAATAAAATGAGTAATGACCGATAATGTAAGTACAGAAAGTTTTTTTTTAAAATCACTCGTGGGTGCCTGCTCTGCATGCTGATCGGAAGGGAGAGGGCAGACGCACGCATGGGAGCAGTTCCTGTTTTGGTTCCTCAGCAACACAACTTCCTTATCACATGCGTTTGACACATCACCTGTCCCGACCCCCCCCCGTACATGTGTGTGCGCCTACTATGACACTAGGTAGTGGTTAGTCCCATCTGCTTTATGATGGGACTAACCACTCATCTCATCATCGTTTGCTCGAACCATGTCACACATGCCACAGTTCGTGCTTTGCACAGAAGTGTGGTTTTCATTTTGTGGAAGTATTTCCTGATGAAATCTCTGTGCTCGAAAAAGTTTGTTAACTATAACTAGGGCCTGATTTTTTAGGGTTAAACCTGTATCCGCCCAATATTTACCCCCGAACAAAATCTGTAAAATTCGGGTTTAACCCGAATCTACCCGAAAACATCCAGGTCGCGTGGCACACTTATAAGCGTGCATTAAAATAAAGTTTGATAACATTGCTAAACATTAGTTCCATGTTAAGACAAATTTTTATTAAACAAAAAAAATCACCCGAATACACCCGAATTCCTGACGACAGAATATGCCGTAACGGGATTTAACCCGAATACACCCGAACTTTCAAATAAAAAATATCACCCGATATTTACCCCCCGAATTTGGCCAAAAATAAAACCCGAAAAAGTCAGGCCCTAACTATAACTAGACCCTGAAGTTTTCAGGTTTTATATTTTTCCAAATTCGGGGTGCAGAAATCAGGTCAATAAATTGATGTCCAAAATTCATGCAAATTCGGGCAGAAAAATTACCATCAGACTGAGTTCGCGGAGAAATCGGGCATTATTGTAGAATAAACGTTCACTGTACCGTTTATCCAGAGTGCCAGAAGTAAGGGGCAGTCGCATATTTTGTGAGAAACTAGTATATCGATGCCTTGAGGTGCCTAGTCTAGGTGCAGTTTTGCAGGTAGAAATCGGGTTTAACCCTAGATAGGTGAAACTCAATTCGGGGTGCAAATTCGGGGAGAAATCGGGTTTAGCTCTAAAACAACAGGGTCTAACTATAATTGGAGCCTGAAGTTTTAGGGTTTAGCCTGATTCTTCCCTGAATTGCACCCCGAATTGAAGGTTGCCTTTTTGGGGTGAAACCCGATTTTTACCCGGGAAATTGCCCTCGCTGGGATGTCTGTAGGAATGAACGACTAACTTACTTGTTTGGCGGCAAATGCAGTTACATCACCGTTTGTACCAAACCACTACAGTTAGTTTAACTAAGCGTGATTTCTCCCCGAATTTAGCGTACTGGAAGTTTTTTCACCCGAATTTGCATGAATATAGGTAGGGCCTGACTTTTTAGGGTTAAACCTGTATCCGCCCGATATTTACCCCCCGAACGAAATCTGTAAAATTCGGGTTTAACCCGAATCTACCCGAAAACATCCGGGTCGTATGGCACACTCATAAGCGTGCATTAAAATAAAGTTTGATAACGTTGCTAAACATTAGTTCCATGTTAAGACAAATTTTTATTAAACAAAAAAAATCACCCGAATACACCCGAATTCCTGACGACAGAATATGCCGTAACGGGATTTAACCCGAATACACCCGAATTTTCAAATAAAAAATATCACCCGATATTTACCCCCCGAATTTGGCCAAAAATAAAACCCGAAAAAGTCTGCCCTAAATATAGGGCGCATGTTTATTTACCCGATTTTTACCCCCCCCCCCCCCCCCCCCCGAATTTAGAGAAAAAAAATTTCCCGAAAACTTCAGGCTCTAACTATAATGGTAAGAACATTGATTGAAATCGATCTTGTCTAATGAACCCTGTTTGATCCTTGCAGAAGTACGATGATTCTCCCATCTACGCCAACTTTCCTGTGGTGACACCGCTGAGTCCTCCGCGCCCGTCTCCCGAGGACGTCCCTCAACGTTTCCTTAGTGACCACTGGGCAGAATATGTTGCCCACGTAGGGCGCAAGTACTACTATAATTTTCGTACTGGAGAGAGCTCCTGGAAGCCTCCGAGGAGGAGGAACGTGCAGCAGGGCAGCTTGGATGTGAGTACTGGCCATGGTTTTCGGGTGGTAGGCTTGGAATATCATATCGTTTGGCTACAGTACTTGTGTGATTGTAGCGCACATCTTTTTTTTCTTCAAAACGTGTGCTCAAAATCATATGCATGTGTACAATTGGGCCCAAAAATAGATATTCGGAGAAAAAGATTAAAAAGCATCTTATGAACCTCTTTTCACTATGCCCCTTCAAGCACGTTGCAACTTTTTCACGTTTTACTGCTAGCTGATGTCCGAAAGTGATTCTGCTCTGATTGACATTTCATTTGTGGAAAATTCCTAGCAAGCGTTACTGGCATTCGCTAGCTGGCCTGACTAGCATGACTAGTCAGCTGCTTAATCAAGAATATGAAGTATGGCATACTTTGCATTTGCACATGCACATGCACAGGCAGTCTGCAATGCTAGTGCAAGGTTCTGGTATAGTGTGAACCAAGAGGGCATGCTTTCACACGAAGAGAAAAAAGAAAAGGAAAGGGAACGCTACAGAAAGTGTAGACTTCTGAGCACTCCCAACAAATTATCATTACCAGTTATAAAAGGATATAAAGCACAACGAAAAACTTCCTTGTTCTGCTGGGTATGTAAGAATGAACATAGCGTTTGTGCACACTGTGTTCAGACTGTAGTCTCTGTTCTTTCCTCATGAAGTAAATAGGAATCATTCCAGCATTGTGACATGTACTGATTATTGCGTGTAACAACTGCTAATGGAAGGAACAGTCCAAATGTGTGTCATAAAATCAGGTATTGCAAAGATGAAAGACACTTGCTGTTATGACTACTCAACATTTCGAGCCTGTCACTAATACATTTTCAAAAATTGAAAAAAAAAGAGTCCTGAAAGAGAGTTCTGCAAGAAATTTGTATTAATGTTCTATCTTTTATTTTGTGTTTGATACAGAACTAGCGTTCACTATTCCAAGGAGGTTTCAATTAAGTTTGCAAATATCAGTGGTGGGAACTAGTGCATAGTGGAACTAGATACATTAGAGAAACATGGAAAAGTCAATAAGTTAAAGATGTATTGTAAAAGTTATCATGGCCAGTTAAGTAGCGATGCAGGATGTTTTATCGCTCAGAAATTGCAGGGAATATAATTGCAGTCAGTACATCAATTCATGAAGGCACTAGAAGTCAAGTTGTAAGCCTATGTGTATTTATGTGAGAAGTGCCACTTGTATTTAGAGCCTGAAGTTTTAGGGTTTTACCCGATTCTTCCCCGAATTGAAGGTTGCCTCTTTAGGGTGAAATTCGATTTTTACCCGGCAAATCGCCCTCACTGGGATGTCTGTAGGAATGCATTAATTTACTTGTTTGGCAGAAAAATTCAGTTACAGCACCATTTGTACCAAACCACTACAGTTAGTTGAGTAACTGAGCCCGATTTCACCCCGAATTTAGCACGCCGGAAGTTTTTTCACCCGAATTCGCACGAATTTAGTGCACACGTTTATTTACCCGATTTTTACCCCCCGAATTTAGAAAAAAATATTTCCCGAAAACTTCAGGCTCTACTTGTATTATAATATATTATATTATTATAATATAGCTGTGCGAATAGTTTACAAATATTTCACTTACACTGCGAATCGAATCCGAACAATTTCTTCAGATGGCAAATCGAATTCCAATAATCAGAAAAGGCCCAATTCGAATAATTTCGAATACTACCTCATGGTGAAATATTTTTTTGGTGTTGCGCTCATTAGACGACGTTGTGCTCCAAACATGTGAGCCTTTTCATCCAGCATAAGATGTCGTATGAGAAGGGCCCCTCTTTGTTGTATATGGTAGACTGCATTAGTGGGATGAACTGCTTTGAGAGTTAGTCAACATCGAAAATCTCGATCAAATCTCATTAGTCAACATGTTCAATGCAGCCTGCTTTGTGTGCATCTCCTCCTTTCTATGTTTACATCGTGAATTTCCGCCTGTACTTTTTTTTTAGCAACTGCACATATTTTCGACGTTACTGAACATCACTCTAAAAGTTGGTACTACATTTACCTGAACCTGCAATGCCCAGAGTATGGTGTTGACCATGAGCTCACAAAATGTGCATACTTTAGTGACAGAATATTGTAAACAGTGTAAAGTGGGCTTCACCTAACGCTCGAGAGTGATGAGGTGAAGCCGACTTGCAGAGTTGAGCCGCACACCAAAAGAGCAATTGCGGTAATGTGGAGTGGGCTTCACTTAACTCTTTGATGTAATGAGGCGAAGCCCACTTGCAGAATTGCGATAACGATACCTCGCTTCAGTACCATTTGAAAATTTCGAGTACTGAAAATAAATTGCGAATACCATCAGATATTCGTTTCATATTCGAAATTTCGAATTTTCGCACAGCTCTATTATAAACCCTATTTGTTATCCCCTGCTGTTATGCTCCGACAGGAACCACAGTGTCACTAAAAATAAACAAACTTGCAGCCCTAGTTGCATAAAATAATTAGGGCCTGACTTTTTAGGGTTAAACCCGTATCCGCCCGATATTTACCCCCCGAACGAAATCTGTAAAATTCGGGTTTAACCCGAATCTACCCGAAAACATCCGGGTAGCGTGGCACACTCGTAAGCGTGCATTAAAATAAAGTTTGATAACATTGCTAAACATTAGTTCCACGTTAAGACAAATTTTTATTAAACAATAAAAAATCACCCGAATTCCTGACGACAGAATATGCCGTAACAGGATTTAACCCGAATACACACGAATTTTCCAATGAAAAATATCGCCCGATATTTACCCCCCGAATTTGGCCAAAAATAAAACCCGAAAAAGTCAGGCCCTAATAACATTCGAATAGCATCCGACATTTGTTTCATATTTCAAAATTTCGAATATTCGCTCTATTATAAACCCATTTGTTATCCCCTCCCACAGTGTCACTAAATAAACAGACTTGCAGCCCTAGTTGCATAACATAATTAGGGCCTGACTTTTTCGGGTTTTATTTTTGGCCAAATTCGGGGGGTAAATATCGGGTGATATTTTCATTTGAAAATTCGGGTGTATTCGGGTTAAATCCCGTTACGGCATATTCTGTCGTCAGAAATTCGGGTGTATTCGGGTGATTTTTTTTTTTTTTGTTTAATAAAAATTTGTCTTAACATGGAACTAATGTTTAGCAATGTTATCAAACTTTATTTTAATGCACGCTTAGGAGCGTGCCACGCGACCCGGATGCTTTCGGGTAGATTCGGGTTAAACCCGAATTTTACAGATTTCGTTCGGGGGGTAAATATCGGGCGGATACGGGTTTAACCCTAAAAAGTCAGGCCCTAAACATAATGTGTATCTCACGTGGAGAATCAGTTTACTTGTTTCACTTTCAGGACTTGCACCATTCAGCCTCGCTGTCAGACGCATCCCCCAAGCCCCAGCGAAAGGCTCCCCCGCCATTGCCTCCCGCCAAAAAGAAGCCCGTTAGCAGGCAGCACCATGAAGAGTCCCCAGGGACACCCCCTAGTCCCACTCACGGGGTTGCCCCTCGAGGGCATCCAGTCAGGGGGCAAGCGCTTCAGGAAACGACAACGGCTTTTCAGCAGAATGGCAACAGCACCTTCTACTATGTCATGGATAATGCACATGGTTCAGGCAAAGTGAGTTTGATACCTTCCCTAAGGTTTAAGGTGCAAATTATGGATAGGGCCTGACTTTTTAAGGTTAAACCCGTATCCGCCCGATATTTACCCCCCGAACGAAATCTGTAAAATTCGGGTTTAACCCGTATCTACCCGAAAACATCCGAGTCGCGTGGCACACTCGTAAGCGTGCATTAAAATAAAGTTTGATAACATTGCTAAACATTAGTTCCATGTTAAGACAAATTTTTATATATAAAAAAAAAAATCACCCGAATGCACCCGAATTCCTGACGACAGAATATGCCGTAACGGGAGTTAACCCGAATACACCCGCATTTTCAAATGAAAAATATCACCCGATATTTACCCCCCGAATTTGGCCAAAAATAAAACCCGAAAAAGTCAGGCCCTAATTATGGACAATACTAGGACCTTGCATTTTAGTGCTAGACCTTGTTAAACCTGTTTTTACCCCCAATTTGTATCATCGTCACTTAGGTGAAATCCTGAAAATTCTGAAATATCCTCGCGATCCTGAAAAGTAACTAAGTTGCTTTAGCGTGATAACTGAGTTACTTTTTTGCAAGCTAACTCGAACTACAACCCAGTTAAAAGTACAGTAGAATCTCGATTATACGAATCTCACGGTGTAGCAGAAAAAATTTGTGTGATCCGAAATTCGTATGAAACGAATTAAACCAAAATAAAAATTGAGGCAAGAAAATAGACAGTGACCGTTCATTTTCCATTGCTGTCAGTGAAAGAGGTCGGTGGTAACGCTTTCGTGTATTCGTTTTTTGCCAATGCTGCCTAAATTCGCGAGACGATTCAAAGGGCCCAGCACGTGCTTTCCACCCGCGACTTGCGCGACAGTGTTGTCAAGCGAGCTTCTCCTAAAGCACGCAGGCGCTAGGTGAAGCCGACTTGCGGAGCGGTGACGCGTAATGTTGCGAGAGATTGTCCCGATATGGTTCCCGCAAATTGTTCTGGTCGCTGTTTTCCTGAGCCAGTGTGATGTCACACAGCTTCGCGGTTTATTGTTGGGAGGGAGATAAAATGGTCAAAACAGAGATAAGGTTCGGGGCCATGTAATCCCTTTGATCTTATCTCCACCACCACCACCACCACCACCACCAAAGGGAGAGTCATTGCTATCATTGCGCAACATGACGTAAGGGAGCTCGTGATGAGGATAGTGAGAATCTCCCTCCCTATTCGAAAGAAGTAGCGCCAGAGGCAGAATGACTCGTGCGCTCTTGCGTCAACGACCGGGGGAAACGACCTCTGTCGCATCCTCAGCTCGTTCCTATCATCCGTAAAGGCAAGATAACACATTCGTATCATCTGAACTCTGAATACATGGGAAGAATAGGCAGACTGGAAAAGAATTCGTATCATCCGTGATCCTATCATCCATATTACTTTTTAAGAGCAACTGTTCCATAATTGAGCACCTCCACCGGTGAAGCTGCACTGATTTATCAGTTTTCCTGCCCTGTCACCTTATCAGCCTCAACTTCCTGCCACTACTGGGCACAAGTTTTACATTGCTTATTATTGTAGCATTCACTGCGGCATATCACTTGATGTAATGTCTGACAGCTTAATGCCTGCTACATAACTGTAGTTAGGTAGTAAGCAGTTAACTAGTTTAGTGATCCACCTCTGGCAGCACGCCAGAGTGAGGACAGAATTGTGAGAGAAATAGATAAACGTAAGGCATGTTTTCATGAGTTTTCAATTGTTTTAGATGTCACGCTAATAATCCACACAATAGTAGCTCGTATGCTCAGCACTTTTTGCGTTATGCCTCCAAGCTATACCTGTGGTTAAAAGTTGGTGTGTTGAAATTAATTATGTGTAGTGTTTAATTGGTCAAAAGTGTTAAATATTTATTCGTTGTCTATAATCACAGCTCTTGAAGTACATATCTGTATCTGTTTGCTTCACTTCCCGTTCTTAGCAGGGAATGACAATGACAAATTCCTTATCCTTGTTGTGGCTAAAAGTTGGTATGTTGAAATTAATTATGTGTAGTATTTAATTGGTCAAAAGTGTTAAATATTTGGTCATTATTCTTAAGCACAGCTCTTGAAGTATCTGTATCTGTTCAGGGAATGACAGTGACAAATTCCTTAATCTTTGTTCATCACCATCAAGTTCTCATCCTTTTTCATGATGAATTTTTATCACACCTCATTGCCCTTCGCGCTATTTCACGAGCAGTGACAGCTGTTGGGCGCACCTGAGAATGAGAACTTTATGACTTTTCTTCCAAATTTCCAAATGTTAGTATCATTTGGAAGAACGTACTTCCAGAGAGCAAAGTCCCTAGTAAAGACTCAAAAGGAAATGCAACATACGTGCTTCCTTCCGTTGGTCCACGATGAAGCCACATTGCCCAGAGTGTGCGTTCTCACTATATAAACGTCATTTATCATGCACATACTCCCATATCACTGCTACAGGCGCCACCGCCACTAGCGCAACCGCAGCTGCAAGATTAACGGCAATCTAACGCTGGCTTCCTGCAGCAGGAAGTACACACGCTTCCTGCAAAAACTCTGAACGAGGCTCTCAGATAGCAGCGCCAGCCCCGTTCCGTTATCGTTATGGAGTTGCCGCTGCGCAGTTTTCGCATTTTGAAGTTTGATTTTTTAACATCTCGGCCCGCGGCTTCTGTCTCAGACGGTCTGGAGAGCCCCCTGAGCACTACTGAGTCAGAGTCTGAGCTTGATTTTTTTTCTCTGGCTGATGTCACATCTTCAGATGACGAGGAGGAAGAGGTAATGTGTTTTTCGAGTGGGAATTGCGTTCGCGCTTCCCTTTTGTTCAGCAGCCTTAGTGAATGCGGTAACAATGTGGACGTTATCTGGTTTAGCGGGAGTGGTATGTTTTTATCCAGTAATATAGACTATGGGTATTTGATACATATCTCGAATAACTCGTGCAATGGTTAAAATCTATGTGCTAGGGAACAAAACCGACTTTTGTATCCTGCCTGCTCACTCTTTAACATCAAGGAACTCAGTATGTCTAGGAACTCTCTTGCGTTTACGTGTATTCGTCACGTGTACAATCATGTAAGTAGTCTAGTAAATTTTAAGCAACTTCTAGCTCTATTTTATGGCAGATAGTTTCATAAGGGTTGTGACACTTTTGTGACTCTATGTTACTACTTACTATTATTACTATTGTATATTTTGTATGTGTTGTATTTTCATGCTTAAATCATCTGTCTTTGTATTTCTTACCCTTCTCTAATGCCTCACAGCCTTGTGGGTACAAAAATAATATAAATAAATAATTGTAACTTACTATTATTACTACTCTATGTTTTATATGTGATGTCTTTTCGTGTTTAGATTGTGCGTCATTGCATTTCTTACCACTCCCCTTACCACTTACTTACCACTCAACTCTCTGATGCCTCACAGCCTTGAGGGTACAAAAAATAAAATCAATAATTGTAACTTAATACATTATGCAAGTATTCTACTGCACACCAGAGAAGTAACAAAGAAGTACTAATTACTATTTTTCCATGCATCATTCTGAAATAGGGTACAAAACCTTACCTTGAGCAAACCTATGTGGCTAGCTCTGATGTCAGAAGCGCCAGGGTCTCGGCCATTCTCATTGTCTCTCCTAAGCGTGCGACACCTCCTGTATTAGCCTCACGGGCTGTGATGTCAGAGAGGCTGATGAGTTTCATTATTCACAGTACTGACACTCTAGGCACCTGTTACCCCTTTAAGACCTGAAATGCAAGTTCACATCAATGCAAAGAAGCATCTTCCTCATTTATGCGACCTAACTTAGGGTAAACAGTCACAACTCCTTTGAACAGTCTTCCATATCCTTATGTCATCATGCTTCCACACACTTGTAGGGGTTTGTCATCTATGAGCACAGCTCTGTGTAAGGCTATGAAAAAGATTGCTTTGGATTTTAATTTTTTTTTTAAATTTTAGAGCCCTTTAAGGACATCATTAAAGGGGCACTGAAATGCAAATACGACGATGCCTTTCCCACTTTCAGTGGTACAGCTCCGTCGACGAGGGAGCATCGTCCCTCCCATCCTACGACAGGCCCAACAACCTACCTCTCGCTTCCTTGTCCTTGGAGGAGGAGGAGGAAGAAGAAGACGAGGGGAAGAGCATCGAGGATCACACGGGGTCCGACTCCGTCAACGACAGAGCGAGCAGCAGAAAAGAGCTCGGCGTGGCGCAGGCTGAAACCAGCGCCCGCCCCACCTCTCGATACATGCCAAGCCTCTCCCTCACACCAAAGTTGCGCCGTCTAAAGCCAACTCCCCCTCCGACGCTACCCACCACTCTGGAGCCCAAACTGAGTCGTGCCCTCAGGACGCGTTCTATGATCCTCACAGAAGATTTGTCCCTCAAGGAACCAAATGATGAAGCATTTGAAAACCTTGAGGTGAGCTCTTTCATGAAATCTTTCCCTCACAGAAAGCTGAACCTGACCACCATCTGTGCGCCCTTTTCTTTTGTCAACATGAGCGTATACGAAGAGGGGAGTCAAGTCCTGTAGATCACATAAACAAAATACAGAAACCGACACTGAAGATCGGTGAAACAACACTGAAAATCTTCAGTGTCGGTTTCTGTATTTTTTTTTTTTTTTTGTCAACATGATACAAATTAGACGATTAGATGGGATACGGATTAGAAAAGTCTGACATATTTGCTCATAAAATTTTAGTGTGATGTCATACACTGCAGTCGAAGTGTAAACATGAAGCACGTTAGTCTCTGGCCAATGGCCAAGGTTGACTTGAGAAGTGGCCTGCCTGCAGGCTTTGATGGAAAAGTGGGACAAATTGCATTTTGCCAGGCCCTCTGAAACACCATTTTGAGTTCCTTAAAAAGGCTTTCAAGCACAAAAGTTTATCCTCCCAAATGAAAGATGCCATTACCTTTACGCCAACACAAAAGCAATGGGATCCATCCATTGTGTCGTTCATGCATGATTTATGAGCGAAAGAAATGCCAATGTGTGCTTTCCTTCTCCCTCTCCTTCTCAAGAAGGAAGACGGTGTGCAGATGCCTCAGATTGTTCTCCTCAAACAATCCGCTGCAATCATTGGACAAATTGTTTGAGGGTACTTTTTTTTTTTTGCTTTGTTTTGGGCCCGCACCCTTGTCTCAAGCAATTGCAATCTTCTTTTCTTAGCTGGTGGTTCGTCAAGGAACGCTGAACAAGACTGAGCTGGTGAAAGGAGGAAAGAAACAAAAGAAAAGCTGGTCGCCAGCATTTATGGTGCTTACCAACAGACACCTCTTCATCTACAAAGACATCAACTCTGCCCAAGAGGTGGGTGGAGTTTTTTTATCAGGATATCTGGCTTAGGGAAAAGGCATTCTGTGACTTGAAGCTGAGTCCATCAAACAACCATGGACGGACTAGCCTGAGGGGAATAACAACCTTACCCGGGAAGGATCTCGGGGCCCACATTGAAGGTGGGGGGGGTACCATGGTGGCCAGACCATCTGAAAGTTTCCCGGTAAGGCCTGTGGCCAGTCTGCCCCTGCAAACAGCCAACTACTCACGACGTTCTCATTTATCATCGTTAGGAAGAATACAAGCACAATTTGTTATTTGTTCACATGATATACAGTCGCCGACCGTTAATTCGGACCCTAATAATTCAGACTTTCAAATAGTTCAGACAAAATCTTGGACTCAATCAATAGCCCCCATAGAACCAATGCATTTCAGCTTCCAATAATTCGGACCGTTTTTGGGGCGATGGCTCGATAATTCCGACGGATTTTGGCCGACTTTCCCTACTTTTTGTGAAAATCCACACTCCTAAATTCAAAATCGGAACCTCGAGCTTCCGACTCCCACTCGACGCCGGGCTGCCCCTCCAGTAGCTCCCGCGGAGCGCGCCGCCTGGGGGGAAAAGAAGCGCGCGCCCGTGCGAAGTTCACGTTCATGTGATCGACGTTGCTGTTTAGACGCGCATTTCGGATGCGACAATCGAAACTGTGGAAATGTCGTTGTCTCCGTCAACTGACAGTGATGACAATGCGATCAGTGGAGGATCTGCGCGACTCGGGAATGGCGATTCTCGCTTCCATACCGTTTGACGATTACGCTGAGGTGGACCGCTGCACAGAATTTTGCGCTGAATTCACCGATGATGAGATCGTCGCCGAAGTTCTCAACCTGCCTGCGGATGGATCGGACGACGACGAGAATGACGACGAGAACGTCGGCAAACCTCCGTCTACTGCGCAGATCCTCGCGGCCATCGATACGCTCGGACGAGTTTATTCCGACAGTGTGACATTATCAGAAATGCAGCGTGACGTTCTGTCTCGTGCGCGAGCTGCTAGGCAGACGCGTATCGACACTTTCTCCCGTCCCGTGTAAATTTTTTTAAAATAAATGCCAGTGTGAGAGTGGATTTTTATGATTAACTACTAATTCGGACTGCTCGATAATTCGGACAAATCCCGTGACCATTTAAGTCCGAATTAACGGTCGGCGACTGTAGGGGGGTAATGCATCCGAATAGTCTGAGATGTGCCACCGCATACCACACATAATGGTGCGTCACAGAAGGCATACTTTGGGAAGTCTCCTCCGATGCAGACTTCGCGGAGGTTCGGAGGAGGGTGTGCTCGTTGAAAAATTTAGGAGATGACAGCTTGCGGCAGATTTTCTTTGAACGAATGGCAGCATGCCGTGAAGGCGAAAGAGTGTGGGGAACAATTACACTTGTAAGTTTTGTGACTCACGTTAGATACGCATTAGCACTTAAAACAGTTAAGCAATGTGAACAATTGACAAAACAATTAAACAATGTATAAACGATTAAATCGACAAACAATAAAAAACAAACAAAATAACGGAACAACGTTGTTCCGAGATTCATCCTTTGCATCGATCGTGATTTATGAGCGCAAGAAGCCATAATTTATGCTTCACTTCTCCTTTTCAACATATGAACAATTAAATTAACAAACAATAAACGCAACAATCAAACAATAAAAACAAACAAAATTACAAAACAATTAGACAATTAACCAACGGAGTCAACAATATAGATGCCATAATTTCAGACAGGGTGTCTATCAACCTCGAAAACCTGGGAAGCTGGGGAATTTTCAGGGAATTTGGCCGAAAAGCAGCTGGAGTCAGCGAAAATTGCAGACAAGTGCCGTGATGATGCACAGCGGATTCGGAGTGCCGACCGGTGGTTGAGCGTAGATGACAAGCACGATGACAGAGACAGCATAGATGACAGCAACGTGACCGCGAGTAGCAGTTCGTCAATACGACAAGCTCTGAGGTAGAAAAGTAGGGTAGCCTAGGTAGGTAACAAACGGTCTGTTTTATGAGGGATCTGTATCAAAACGTAGCAGCAGGCACCAAGTTTCCTTTTGTTTTTGTCAGGGAATTGAAATTGAAAACATTGAAAACATTGTCATTGAAAACAAGGAAAAATCAGGGAGCTTGAACGCTGCAGTTTGATAGACACCCTGTTTGCGTTCACCAGTGATGGCCAGTAACTGCTTCTACAGTAGTTTAACTATAACTGCTAAGTACTTCGCGATGAGTAGTTTAACTAGTAGTTCAACTACTTTTCAGGGGAGGTAGTTAAAACTACTTCATTAACTATTGCAATGTATCTTAACTACATCTATAACTACTTAACGTTGTCCATCAACACCAATCCCATTCTATAGTTCTCACAAGGAGTTCTTGGACACCGAAATAGGAATCACAAGGAGTGATAAAAGTGAAAATTTAGTACACATGCACAGCACAATTGCTCTGCAATTTAGGAGATGACAGCTGCAATTGCCCTGGGAGGGGCTCCACCCCTTCCACAGACGATGTCTAGAAAACTAAGTTTAGATAACGATATCTGAAACTAAACACCGTCCGGCCTGTGCTGATCCTGCAGCAAGAGTAATGTCGTAAAGCAGGCTTCACCTCACGCACGGAAACATCAGGTGAAGCCCACCTTGGGGTTGTGTCGTTCATATCCATGGAATAGTCGAATGTTCGAAAAATCGAATATTGGATATTCAATTCGCGAATCGAATAGTTCGAGTGTTTAATATTCGATTCGAATTCGAGAACTTGAATATTCGCACACCCCTAAATTTTTTAAAACTCTCTAAGACTATTTGGAAGCCAAATTTTGAGCCATAATACTCGTTATGGTACACGGATACCAAACACATACCACCCGATAACTTTTAATGTTTAGCTTTTTCTCGTCGCTATTTGTCGCTGCTGTGACAAAACGGTATTTTAGGCCTTTCCTATGCTGCATTCTTTGTCTTTATCTTTTGTGAGTATAATTAGCTTTGGTGCGCGATGATGTTGCCAGTATTTTGCGAGACTACGCACAAGCAGACGGCACGTGCTGTACTTAGGTCGAGGGAAAAAATATTCCTTTTGTTTCTCTTTTCATCCTGCAGTTTCCCCAAGGCAAAAATGCAGAGATCCAGATCAACTTAGCCGGAGCATTTGTTGACTGGTGTCCGGAGAAGTCCAAAAGAAGAAATGTGTTTCAGGTCAGCTGATCTACGCGCAATATCTTTTTGGTGTACTCATGTGCCCCTTTATTTCTTCCGCAGCTGAGTACAGTCGCTGGTCAAAAGGTGCTGCTCCAAGACGACAATATGCAGACGAGCAAAGAGTGGTTTGATACTATTTCTGCTGCCATCAAGAGACTGGTAAGCGTCACAAAATAAATAAACGCTAATGTCGCTACCATTATCGACCCTTCCAGCCTCCGCGATTCCGTAGTTGCCATGACTACATGACTCATTCAAAAGTAACTCACAATATCAACCATCATCTTATATCTTGTGTTTTTGCATCTTGTTTATGCTGTTGTTAGTTAGCCACTGTGTATATTGTTTCTTACGCCTGTTATACCCCACTCCACCCATGTAACGCCCTCTACAGGGATGTTTGGGTGCCAATAAATTGAATTGAATTGAAATTGAAAAAAAAAACATCTATGCATCTACGCTTGCTGCTGATAAGCAGACATTTTGTGATAAAATTCAGGGGCTAAATTGAACAGCATAACTGCTGTGCCACGTGCTGGTGTACGTGACATGACAAGAGTGTATCTAGGGTCGTGTGTTTTAGGTTAAGTAAGACCCATTTTTACCGCCCCACTTAATTTGCATCATCATCATCATTTAGGGTAACCTTCCTCCCTCCCACAAAAAACGAAAATGAACATGGCAAAGTGGCAATTCAGCCTCCAATAGAGGCACTAGAGAACATTCAGCATTTGACATTCAGCACAGCTGTTCCGTATCTTGTGGTAATCTGAACTGTCAGAAGCACTCTTTTAAATTCTCTACACGAAAATCTACTTTTCCACCAGATTTTACCCTGTTTTATGGCTAGAGCCTGAAGTTTTAGGGTTTTACCCGATTCTTCCCCGAATTTGCACCCCGAATTGAAGGTTCACCCCTTTGGGGTGAAACCCGATTTTTACCCGGCAAATTCCCCTAACTGGGATGTCTGTAGGAATGCATTAACTTACTTGTTTGGCAGTAAATGCAGTTACATCACCGTTTGTACCAAACCATTACAATTAGTTTGAGTAACTGAACCCGATTTCTCCCCGAATTTAGCATATCGGGAGTTTTCTCACCCGAATTCGCACGGATTTATTACACACGTTTATTTACCCGGTTTTTACCCCCCGAATTTAGCAAAAAAGAAGACTTCAGGCTCTATTTATGGCTCATGAAATAAAACCCAATTTACCACCCAATAGGCGATTTCAGATATTGCCCTTGTGCTCCACATGGGGGCCCTCCGTCGCGCAAGTCACGCGCGTCGCGCAATGCGTTGTGGGAAATGGTTTGCATTCGTGCTCGTCTGCCTGTTGCTTGAAGGTGCGGGAGGTGAAGGAGAAAGAAAACCGGAACCGTTTGCGCTCTTTTTCTTCTCCCTGACTCACGAACACTAAATCCCAAGGTGCAGCGGGGCTTTCGCAACACGGCGCTCTCTGGTGGGCCATCCGTGCAATTTCTGAAATCGTCTATTTTCAAATAACATAAAACCCGAAAGCACAGGGCCCTGTGCAGCGCATCCCGTGCCTTTTTTGTGCGACTGATCTCTTTCTGTTGCCCATGCAGCCAAATGGACTGGATATGACAGAGGAATGGCAGGCCGTTGATGCTTCTTCCCCTCCAGAGGGAGGAGGAAAACGTGGGAAGAAGGCAGCCCGCTCAAAGTCAATTCGAAACACGCGTTCTCCACCTCCGAGCGCGACCTCTGCAGGAACCACCGCATGCGGACTCGGAGAAGATGCCTCCACGAGCCCGCAGGAGCGCAAGAACCGCATTCGCAACAAGCTACGCCAGTTCTTTGTTCGGCGGCCGACGCTAGAGAGCCTACAGGAAAAGGGCATTTTCAAGGACGAGCCAGTGTTTGGATGCATGCTGGCGCACTTGTGCGAGAAGGATGCTGCAAAGGTACCGCGGTTCGTCAGGGAGTGCGTAGAAGAAATCGAGCGGCGTGGTAAGTGTTCTTTTTTTTTCTCATCTGGCTGGTGGCACGTAGTGGCAAGGTTGGGCTTGTTCGTGGAAGGTAGTACGGTCAAACCTAAAGCGTCGAACTGAAACGTTTATTCGGTTTGTTTTGGGTTCGGGTTCGGCCATAAAGGTTCGGTTCCGGTTCACCACCGGAGTTCACATATATCGGTTCGATTAACCGGTTCAGAGGCTGTAAACCGGTTTGGAACCAGTTTGAGGTTCTGATATGCTACAAAATTATAGGTAGTCACTAAAAATGATACAAGATCTCTTAGTTACGTTTTTTATGCATTTATTTCTGTTTTTCGATCAGTAGGGGACCCCCTTTTATCCCTTCCCCAAGCAACGCGCCGCCAGTCTAGGCTGGCAGACCACTTGAATTCCCACATCATCCCCCACCACACACCAACCCAAACCGAACCGGTATCCCGGACCGGTAACCGAAGTTTTTAGATCGGTTTGGTTCCGGATCAACTCCAAGATGGCGCTAGTAATTACAGTTCAGTTCCCGTTCAGTTCCAGCTACAAATTACGGTTAATTGCAGTTTTTGGTTTTGGTTCCGGTTCGGTTCGACGCTCTGGTCAAACCTCGTTATAGCGAAGTTTCGCGGGAACTACGAAATTGTTCGTTATATCCAATTTTTGTTGTAGCAGTATAGTACAAGGAACTACTATAAACGAGGGGTGTGGGAATCCGAATATTTGAAGTCTAATTGAATAGCGATTCGAATGCGGAAAAAACTACAGAATCGAATATCGAACATTCATTCACAATTTTATAATGTGTGCCTTTTGCTTATGTGTTTGCAATTTGTAGCTCGTTCAGCTCCGGAGTTCAAATATATCGGTTCGATTAACCATTTCAGAGGCCGTAAACCGGTTCGGAACCAGTTTGAGATTCTAATGTGCTACAAAATTATAGGTAGCCACTAAAATTGATACAAGGTCTCTTAGTTACATTATGTGGAATCGAATGCGGAACGAAAATACAGAACCGAATATCGAACATTCATGGAAATTTTAATTTTATAATGTGTGCCTCTTGCACTAAAAGTTTGCAATCTGTAGCCCATGGCTTTAGTGTAGTTTTTTCGCCATTAACTGTCACAAGCGAGGCGTCTAAACCTTCTGTGGGAAGCTCCTACTTTTACGTGATAGTGTTTCTGGCTTTTCAGCTGAATCTACGCCCACCTGGGCAATTAGCTTGATTACAAAATTTGATGCCATGCAGTAGCACGTTACACAGATGAGGCTGAGTTTCTGAACACACACAGGTCACTCGTGAAACAAACAAATTGGTGTCTGCCTCAGCTTTGCCATGAAGATCTTTTAGCTCATTTTCTTTAGTGTGTATATGTCTCACCCACGAACTACTAGATTATAACAACCATGTCATAGTCGGCAACCCCTATGAGGAGCCCGTCCGCACGATCCACTAGGGGCGCTACTCATCGGCCCGCGAGATCCACATCGTGATTGGACAATGGAAATCTGAATTTTGAACGCGCAGAAGCGGACGTACGACTACCGTAGCAGACGACAGCAACAGCTCCTATGAAAACGCGTAGAATGATGATGATAATCAACTTTAGAATGGAACGTCTTCCGTGGGATATCCACCGCTTGTACAAAAGTACTAAGGTTAGCCCGAAGTACAAAGTGTTGTAGAAGTTGAGGAAGCACTAACCGGGCGTAGATGAGTAGCGCCACCGCTAGTTTCCAAATGCGGCGCTGGGAAGGGGTGCCTATGACATGGTCGTTATAACTAGAGCCTGAAGTTTTAGGGTTTTACCCGATTCTTCCCCGAATTTGCACCCCGAATTGAAGGTTGCCTCTTTAGGGTGAAACCCAATTTTTACCCGGCAAATTGCCCTCACTTGGATGTCTGTAGGGATGCACTAACTTGCTTGTTTGGCAAAAAAATGCAGTTACATCACCATTTGTACCAAACCACTACAGTTAGTTGAGTAACTGAGCCAGATTTCTCCCCGAATTTAGCGTACTGAAAGTTTTTTCACCCGAATTTGCATGAATTTAGTGCACACGTTTATTTACCCGATTTTTACCCCCCGAAAGTAGGAAAAAATATTTCCCGAAAACTTCAGGCTCTATAGTTATAACTAGAGCCTGAAGTTTTTGGGAAATATTTTTTCTAAATTGGGGGAATAAAAATAGGGGTAAATAAACGTGTGCACTAAATACATATGAATTCGGGTGAAAAAACTTCCAGTATGCTAAATTCGGGGTGAAATCAGGCTCAGTTACTCAACTAACTGTAGTGGTTTGGTACAAATGGTGATGTAACTGAATTTTTCTGCCAAACAAGTAAATTAATGCATTCCTACAGACGTCCCAGTGAGGGCAATTTGCCGGGTAAAAATCGGGTTTCACCCTAGAGAGGCAACCTTCAATTTGGGGTGCAAATTCGGGGAAGAATCGGGTAAAACCCTAAAACTTCAGGCTCTAGTTACAGTAGAACCCATTTGTAGTAAACTCTCTGGGACCATGATGAAATTTTACTAGATCAGGAGTTTTATTATATCAGGTGTGCCATTGAATGTATGGGATTCTATCGGGACCACAGTTCTCGTTTACTATAAGCAGAGTTTTACTACAAGAGGAGTTTCTATAAAGAGGTTCTACTGGTAGAACCTCTTTATAGTAACCTGCTAGTAGTAACCTAGTATAACCTAGCAGGCCTTGGTCTCACCTGGGGATGTTGCATTGCTGAAATTTTGATCCCAAGGGATGTCTTTAAGGCACCCTCTTGTTCCTGTGCTGCTTGTTCCACCGATTGGATACAGTATTTGTGTGAACCATCCCACAAATTAACTATTTGATGGATACTTTGCTCACTTCTGGGACACTTGCATTCCAGACATGACTGCGGATGGGCTTTACCGTGCCAGTGGAAATCTCTCCCAAGTACAGAAAGTGAGGTGTCACGTGAACCAGGGTAGGTGTCCATTTTTGGCGCGCTCCGTGCCTGTGTGGTTGACATGTGCATCTCATTTCTGTGCATCATGTGCAACATGTCTCCTGTTCCTCATTCCCAGATGACTACAGTGTTCTCGCCGATGAAGAAGACATCCACGTGCTCACTGGTGCACTTAAAATGTTCTTCAGGCACATGAAAGAGCCTCTCTTTCCCTTTGTGCTATTCAATAAGTTCCTGATGGCAATCAGTAAGCATGTTTGAGTTTCATCTCTGAACAATTTTATGGGATTTTATGGGCTTTATGGGATATGCTTAGGGTTTGTGGTTTTCGGCATTTATTTTCAACCCAATTCGGGGGGTGTTTATCGGCATTTATATTGGGGACTATAAATCAGATTTTTTCGGCATCTATATTCTGCCCAAAAAATAAATGCCCGAATACGGGCATCTATTTATTTCGCATGAAGGAGAGCCTATTTTGCGGGCGAAGTAACAACGAACCGAAAAGAAGTGAATTGATTCATGGTTTCATTAACAATGTCTTTTATTGCCTGTGCCAAACCAGCAAACAATGAGACTACCTCTTGTTGTAATAGATGCAAGCATACATCATCATGCTCGCATCTGTCATAGCGGCTCGCTCCTTGCGATTAATAACACGCAGTTTAGAGAACGCGCGCTCAACATTAGCGCTAGAAACAGGTATAGCCAGTATGCTTAAGGCGCATTGCGATAACAAAGGCCATGTGCTCGAACGGGTCGTCCAAAACTGAATAGGAGATATATCCACCTGAGGGGCAGGGCAGGCAGCATATTCGAAAAACTCGCGCTTTATATCATCCATACGAGATTCATCAACAGAGCTGAGTCATCCTCCTATAAGCGCTTACGCACAACGAAACAAGGGCACAGCCCGAAGATAATGCCACGCTCGAGAAATAGTCGACAAAGGGAGATTCCAAGGGGATTTCCCTTTGCGGTTCCAGGAATGGCAGCTGTCAGGATACGAGAAATTCGTATTTTTTCGAAATATTCCGAATCTGAAAAAAATCATTCGGGGGGTGTTTTCCGGCATTTTTCGGAAAATGCCGAAAACCACGAACCCTAGATATGCTTAAGGCCTTGTGTTCTTTGGTTTGGTTTTATGTTTTTTGGGTAAAAATTAGGTTTTGTTTCAGTAGCTGTAATACACGGGAAAATCGGGCGATATTGGGTGGAAAAGCAGATTTTTTGGTCAAAAATAAAGACAATAGCGCTTCTCGCACCTTAGCTGAACACAAGATGCAAAACAGCCATGCTGAATGTGCAATGCCCAGCATTTGGCAGTGTATTGGTGTATCAGTCCGTATTGGTAGCTGAATTGGCACATTGCCAAGTCAGTTTTTGGGCTTTTTCGGGCTTCACCCTAAGTGACGCAGGTGCAAATCAGGAGGTCAAAACTGGTTTTACCCTAAAACACGGTGCCCTGGATATGCCTTATAGGAATCGCTTTGTACTCTTGCGGAGTTATCACCTATGTTTTGGGATCCATGTGTTTGGTGAACAGGTCTGACTTCATATCACCGACCTTAACATATTGAGAGTTTTGTGTCTTGGAGTTAACCCGGTAAAACCCATTTTTGCCCCCTGATTTGCATCACTATGACTCAGGGTGATTTCCTCTAATTCTGGAGGGTGCATGTTATACACAGAGAAATGTGGTAAGTGCCCAACTTTTGCGAAAACTCGTCACGATACTTGACAACAGTAGTTCTGTTTCATTTGAGTTGAATAAGTCTGCCAATCACTGACTTCTTCGCAATGCATCTTTCATAGTTGACTTTATTTGTCTTTTTTTTTTTAATCTGTCTCAGGTACTGGAGGTCGAAACGGAAAGTTGGCTGCCTTTAAGGAATTGCTGAGTGAGATGCCAAAGCCAAATTATGAGACGCTCAAGTACCTCCTTAGGCACCTTCTGAAGTAAGTGCTGAGCAGATCAGATAGGGGTTGCACCTACGGGAAGTCACGACTTTGGACACTGTTGCCGCAGTCATCTATTGATAAGGTGACTATCCTTGCGTTTGCTGACCAAGAGCAAGGCAGGGTCCGCCTCCTGGATGCTGGCCAATTGGAGGACGCGGAGGTCAGGCGCTTCCCAAGCCCCTGCTCTCTGTGACCTTATACCAGTTGGTTTGATTGGTACGCCATGGCAGAAGCCTTGTGACCAGGGATCGGAACCGGTATTTTTTTCGGTCCGGTTCGGGTTCGGGTTCAGGCATATTGGTTCGGTTCGGGTTTAGCTCCGCTGAACCGAAATTATCAGCTTGAACGGGTTCAGGTATATCGGTTCGGTTCGGGTTTGGCTCAGGGAGAACCCCCCCCCACCCCCGCACATACACAGACAAAAAAAATCTATCAGCGGTCGGGGCATTTACAGGGATTGGAACAGTTACTTTTTTCGGCCCCGGTTTAACCGGTCCATGGGCAGTAATTTTGCTACATGCAAGCAAGCTTACGCTCACCGTACACGGTTGTAAAAGAAAGGTGTGAGATAACCGTTTCAGGTGAGCAAAAAAAAGGTCGGTCAGTAGTACAATTAATTCACCTCTGAACAGATTCCCGAACCGGTAACCGTATCAATTTTTTTCGGTTCAGTTCCGGTTCAGTTCAGGACAAGCGAAAAAATTGTTCGGGTTCGGTTCGGTTCGGGTTTGTCAGAAAATACTGTTTTTTTCCGGTTTTCGGTTCGGGTTCAGTTCCGGTTCTGATCCCTGCTTGTGACACGCTAAACAACAGTAACTCTGCACCATCACCTAAGCGAGAGCAGAGGCTTGGGAAGTGCCTGCCTTCCGTGCCCTCCTATTGGCCCCGGCGTCCAGGAAGTGGAGCCTCCCTCCCTCTCGGTCAGCAAACGCAAGGATAGTAGAGTTGGTTTCACAAAGCAATTCAGTACTACGTTACTTTCCTTCAAAAGTTAATGAGGAAGATGTTTGGGGAAGAAAAATGTGTTGCCATTGATTCTCTATACTTTCTTACCCTTCTACTACTCAGATATAAGTTACAAATTCAAACGTGTTAATTACCTTTACTTTTGTTGTCTCAGATTTGATTACAGATTAAAAAGGATCTGAAAGCATTATTTTTACTTCTTTCTACTTACCTCTGTACATCTGAGGTATAAATTACTAATTTAAAAAACATTCAAAAATGCTACCTTTAGTTTTTCTACTACTTTCCTTTGCACTTCATTTTTCCACTCCTCAGATGTAAGTTACTCATTTGAAAAGATTCAAAGACATCACATTCACTTATTTCTACCGTTGTACTTCTGACATATAGATTGAATTCGAAAGATCCAGAAGTGTTACCTTTACTTATTTTTGCTGCTTACCCTTCTACTTAATCTCTCTACCTCACAGATGTAAATTAGATTCATAGAAATTCGAAAGCATTGCTTTTCAGATATAAGTTACAGATTCAGTTACCTTTGTAGAATTAATATGATATTAACACTGAAGAAAAAAAAAAAAAAGAAAACATCGGGAAACATTTTATTGGTAGTGAAACAGTAACCAAACAAACAAAAATGTTGCTGATTATGATGCAAAACTTTTAAATAATAAAGGAACTACACTGAACAGTCAGAAACAATATTGCTAGAGAAGTGATTGTAGCCAAGGAATGACATGTTGATAGTGGTAATGAAATGCACATGTAATGCAATATTTTGTTTAAGCCCACTTTCCTTTAAAGGGACTATCGCATCCGGGAACGTATGCATGATACCGATAGGATAATGTTCGTCACCGTTTCAGAGTCAACTTTGCCAAATTTCTCTTCCGAAAACAGCTTAAATATTAAGTAATCGAGTTTTAAAGGTCCGCATTCCATCTGCAGCCAACACGATGATGACGTAAGCGAGGCACACGAATAGGAGCGCAGCGCAGGCGATTGTCTCCGAGGTCGTCTGCTTGGCGTTCGCATCGCACTATACTAAGTGAAAAGTCCTCCGTAAATACGCTGGCTTTCACTTACCAGTGTGAGTGCAGACGTAACCCTGTTACGTGAAACAAGGCGTTACGCTCCTGACTGTACGAACACGTTTGACACTAACCAGAAACAACGTTCCGCGAGCCGGTAACAGAGAAGACGCCGTTCCCTAGCATTCCACCTCGCTCGCCCGCCCGGCCGCCTGTCTGTCGGTTGCCAAGGCTACCAAGCTCCCTCCGGCCGCTCCGTGATTGGTATTCTCCATGTCATAGGGCGCGCAGTGATTGGCCTCGTCCGTGTGACGTTTCCGGTGAGGGAATCCCGGAATGCGTCGTCTGCTCTTGCGAAGTTTTATATCAAACTACACAGGAACAACGCTGCCAATTCGCGTCGGGTTTTCGGCGTTATTATCAGTGATGAACGCGGAGTAAAACGGCGCTACAGTTTCGGAATCGTCTGAGATGGATGCGATAGTCCCTTTAAGTCCTCGTTATCTGTATGCAATAAAAGAAAACTTTTGTACATGTACCTTTTTATAACTTTAAATCTTTGAGTGTGTGTGGCTATGTTCAAATGTTGTGCACCTACTTAGCTTTTCAAACAGTGTATCTTGTTGCAGAGTGACCGAGTACAGTGATAAGAACCGGATGCACATTCAGAACTTGGCAATCGTGTTCGGACCATCACTTCTTGCTTCCGCGGAAGAAGTTCGTGACCTGGCAGTGGACATGATGCACCAGAACCGCATAATTGAATTCCTATTACTTGAATACAATAATCTGTTCCTATAGCAGCTTATTCGAGATATCTTATATTGTTAGTGTCGACGTCTAACCGTGTATGGGAATTACTTTATGCATGTTGCCACTCTGGCACTGTTAACTCTGGGGTGCTCCATTGGCTCAAATGCATGACTGCATTACTGCTTGAATTGAACCGTGTTAGAAATACTTACAATTGGATCATCCAGGACCGTGCTGTTATTTTTCGCAGGCTGTGTGCTGTTTGAAATATGCCACAGGCATCGTTAACGCAAAAGTGTATCACGTGTGAGATGTTCCAGTTGTTGTTTAGCACGATAACTTTTTGAAAGAATTGTGTTGTTTACCAGTGACTAGCTAGACTGAGAAGTGACAAGCGTTCTTGTAATATACATTTTCAGTTTCCTTGGACATATTTTGACCTAATTTTGAATTAAGTTAACCAAAGTTTATGCATTCCATCGATGCTTGCCTCAGTGACGTTATTGCATTGATGTTTGCAAGCACTTTACATGTCCGTGAAAACGAGAAGCTGTAAATATTCCAGGGATGCTGGGCATTTATTTTGGGAATAACTTTGAGGAACCATGGCAGTAGCGGCATGTTGTCATCTAATGGTGGCTGCAACTTGAAGGTCATCAGTTCGATGTCACTGATGTAAAATTACAAAACTGAGAAGTATGTGAATACAGTGTGACATTCCGTTTTTCTGTGTAATGACCGTGTCAGTAGCTTGAGTTGTTTAACACATGAACCTTTGCTACAGAGGTGCTTTTTTGTGGGGGAGAACACGAACCACACACAACAATATGTGCAACGAAATATGCTATTAACTAAATTAGCTACAAAAATTTAATGCCATATCAATGTTAACATCCTGTACATACTGTTCTGGGGCATGCCCCTGCCATGTTGTCTGTTGCATTCATGAGCAGACATGAGCATTTCTCATATCAGGTTCGGCTCAAATGAGCCGATGAGAATTTTTTTGTGCAATTGTCTAGAAGCAAGATTATTTTTGCCACCTTTAATCACCACTTCTAGATGAATATGCTAAACAGAGCTAATATGGACCGATAGATGCCAGGAGTTTTCTTTGCTTTTTAACACTATCATTAATATCCGGCCATAATGGGCATTCAAGAGATTGGCTGAAGGCTATGTTCTACATTTTTATTTGGTTTTATTTTCCTGTTCTCTTTATCTTACTGCAACAACAATTAAAATGTGTTGCAGTCAAACTGGCACCACAAGAAAGGGTTGCCAGCAACAGTTCCTGCCATCTGAAAAAGAAAATTTAAGCCTCTATGTATAGACAGTCATGCTTACCTTTTCTTGGGTAATGCTGTCCTGCAATCCCATTTTTATATTATTACCTTCCTACGGCCTGAGAAGTAAGTTTAACATTGCCATCACCACAATGCAGCACATGCTCTCATCATGTTAATGTGAATCATCTGATGCTGCCAATGGTTCGAGCTGGAAGTAGTGGAGGCTAATAACACCTGAATAGCTTTTGCCTACTTGCTGCACTTGATTTTTTTTTTTTTATAAAAGTGAAATACCACAGTTACTCGCATAATTGACACACTTTTTAACTGCAAAACATAGCGCCACGGTCGGTGGTGCGTTAATTGCATGAGTAAATTTCATGATTAATTGATTAGAGTAAATACAGTATTTTGGTCCTCGACAACTAGGGCCTGAAGTTTTCGGGTAATATTTTTTTCTAAATTCGGGGGGGTAAAAATCTGGTAAATAAACATGTGCACTAAATTCATGCGAATTCGGGTGAAAAAACTTCCGTTACGCTAAAATCGGGGAGAAATCGGGCTCAGTTATTCAAACGAACTGTAGCGGTTTGGTACAAACGGTGATGTAACTGCATTTTTCTGCCAAACAAGTTAGTTAGTGCATCCCTACAGACATCCCAGCGAGGGCAATTTGCCTGGTAAAGATCGGGTTTCACCCTCAAGGGACAACCTTCAATTCGGGGTGCAAATTCGGGGAAGAATCGGGTAAAACCCCTAAAACTTCAGGCTCTATCGATAACTGATGTGTGTATGAGGAGATATCAGTTTATATCAGTTTCTGCATGTTACTACCTGCAAACACCTATGCACTGGAAAATGTCCCACAGCTTTGTATACTGTGACCGCCTTGACATCACAACTTGGATTAATGCTGATGGAATTGTATCCTGTGAGATATGCGACATGCTTGTCCAAGCTGTGTGATGTATGAAGCCCTCGTGGTGGTAACGCTGAGGAAATTAACCGAATGTTGCTTTGTGTTCAACATACAGTTGACTAGGAGTTACCACCTAGAAGTCGATGAAGTGTTTGAAAATATTCTGGGAACAGCATTCCTCCTTCCACTTTTTGCTTATATATTTACCATCTGCAAAGAAAAATATCAGAGGGCACCTGAGATATAGGCATTAGCTCGTGTCATACTTAGCATTGGCCAAAGTTATTTTCACAATGACATGTCGAGAGAAGATGGTAGTGTTGCTGATGCAACAGGAGGTGTTGTTCCTGGTTGGAACACAGCTTCAGACTCCCTCTTGTGGAACAACATACCCACCACCAGCTCCTTAAAACGCGCGATTTAGTGGCAAACGTGAAAAAAAAAATATATCCACCGTGAAACAGTATTGCAGCGTATACGTGCTGGACCTGCGTAAACTCCGTCTAAGTTCAGCACGTTGCATTGTTGCCGGAAGAGTGGGGACTACGCTATGTATATTCCATAAAATATGCCATTCCACTGTGTGCTCTCGGTAGATACGCATGCAGTTATTTTTTGTACAGTAATATAGCTACATGCAAGTGTGTGTTAGTCGAGATCCAAGTCAGGAGAAGTGTGTCTGTCACATAGAATCGTAACCTATTTTATAGTTGATTGTATTCTACGTGTCCTTTTCTGTGGCAAAGTATCGCATGCCAGTGGCATGTTTTTCTACTCAAATGTACGTTTGAAGCACATTATGCACGCACGTTATGCAAGCCAGTTGAAACACAAAAGTCTACTCTTGAAAGTCTCATATCACACGTAGAGCTCTATCCGCCCAATGTTAAAATATGCACAGCTTATATCTATAGGAGAAGGCTTGACAACTGGGACTGCACGTAGAGGGCGCTACGACTTGCGACCGCATTCCGTCGTAGGGAATAGTACAATCGACACATTTCAGATACGTTCAGCTAATGTGAGTGGAATGTCACTTTGGCTTCTTTTAAGATAAGCATTGCTGCTTTTGTGTTGTATTACTCTCTCTCTCTATATATATAGGGCCTGACTTTTTAGGGGTAAACCCGTATCCGCCCGATATTTACCCCCCGAACAAAATCTGTAAAATTCTGGTTTAACCCGAATCTACCCGAAAACATCCGGGTCGCGTGGCACACTCATAAGCGTGCATTAAAATAAAGTTTGATAACATTGCTAAACATTAGTTCCATGTTAAGACAAATTTTTATTAAACAAAAAAAAATCACCCGAATTCCTGACGACAGAATATGCCGTAACGGGATTTAACCCGAATACACCCGAATTTTCAAATGAAAAATATCACCCGATATTTACCCCCCGAATTTGGCCAAAAATAAAACCCGAAAAAGTCAGGCCCTATATATATATACCCGAATAAGTGGTGCACTTTTTTTTTTGCCCAATAATGTACCACCATAGAGCAAATTTGCTAATTACTCGAGGGAAACCACCATTCGCTCTATGCTACGGTGGCCATGGCTACGGTGGCCATGGCTACGGTGGCCATGGCTACGGTGGCCATGGCTACGGTGGCCATGGCTGCGGTGGCCATGGCTGCGGTGGCTAGTGCCGACGGTGCTGCTAAAGTCAGAGTGCATTACTTATGAGAGTGCGCAGTTTTTCCTTTTTTTTGTTAACTACTCTATTTAATGGACAGATTTATTACGTTATAGATTGGTTTATTGTGATACCGGGATGCAATCCACATCGCAGTCATAGCTATTCTGTGACATGATATTTGATTTGATTAAATTCCCTTTCACTGTGGGTTTAGCACTACCTCCGTGTCCCAGTTGTCAATAGTTCGGATCTATTTTTAAAACATTCTCGTTGTCTCGTAAGTCAAAGTGTGTTCTATTTATTGAAAGCATGTTGGGCATATCTTGGAGTAAAGTAAGCAATAGGGCAAAACAGTCTGTGATATCCTGGAGGTGCAGTATTAAGACTATGCGTACAATCATGCAGCTTTTGAGTTTGTACACATGCTGTGAGCATGTTGCAGACATGTCTTGCCTGCGGTTTCACTCCATGTGTTTTTTTTTTTTTTTTTTAGTGTAGGTGTAGCATAGAGAGTCAGATTTTGACATTCCACACGATTTGACATGCGTGCCTTGTTACATTTGCTCTTTGTTCTAAAATTTGCGCAAATGTTCCCCGTACTGTGCAAAGATAATGGAAAATAAATATTTTTTTCCTGTCTCAGTTTTGACTTTTTTGTTATCACGGGGGAAGCATTCAATCCATGAGGTGCTTTTTTCAATCATCAAACTACGAGAGCTTCCTGCATGTGGTTTTCACGGGTGGGTTATGCGGCCAGGTGCACATCTTGTGGAAAAGTGCATGTGACTACTGGACGACTAATTACCTAAAATGCATTATTTGTCTCGTTAATTAGATGTTTCGGTGGAAATGTGAGATAGCAGAATTGGGGCCAGTCATTACTTAAATGCACCCCAACTCCCAAACTCCCCAAATAGCCCCCACCACCACCACCACCACACACACAACTTTTTTCCTGTGCAGCACTGTTACAATATAGGTGCACCTTTTTTATTTTATTTTTATTTCTTTTCATTTCCTCTCTCATACCATGGAGTATGTCGTGGATCAATGGGATACCTTATTAATCAGCCACGGGCAAGAGAGATCTCCTGAACAGGATGTCCCATGACAGTCTCAAAAACGCTGCACATTCGGGTTGCACAGATATTGCACAGATTTTCGTGCCCTTAGATATATATCCCTTCAAAAGTTTAAAAGCGACACTATGTACGAGTAAAGCACTCAATGCAAAATTACACACGAGGAAAGCAATAAAACTCCTTTTCCGCCACGAAATATTATTTTGCTATTTTTCTTCTTTTCGTAGTTGGCTATTTTTGGGCTACTTTTACTGCTGACTTTTGTCGGGCTTAGAGTTTGGCATCTGGTAACCCTGGGCCTGTTTTGAAGTTTTTGAATGCGTTGGCCTTGCTATCGTACTTTTGATACTGGCGAAGAATACGTGAACTACTCATTCTCAATTCGTTTTGCCTGCTCGATGATAAGGCATTAGTTGCCCCAAGATGCCTGGTACGCAGTGTTGTGTTTGGACCTGCAGAAACAACCACGTGAGGACGCGCGCTGAAAGCAACGTCGTCTCGTACCACAGCGTGCCAAAGTGTAAACGGCGGAGACGAGAATGGTCCGAGTCACTGGGCATGGACTTGCCGATGGGCCGTCGTGTGTGTTCAAAGCACTTCACGGTGGACTCTTACGAGGAGTTGCTGCCCGGCTCACAACGCCGACGTTTGAAAACGTCGGCACTGCCCAAGATGGAACCAGAACCGCCGTCGGGAAACTCCGATGTTAGGGAGGTCCGTTGCGTTACATGCATGTCAGTAACTCAGTATGATATGCACAATGACAGGTGAACATTGTGCACTAACCCAAGCAGCACAATGTACCGAAATTCGAGTGCAAAAGGGGTGGACGGTATGTGTCTTATGAACGTTCCTTAGTTTCACGAGTCTGTTCAAGGCCTTCCACCTACCGGTCCACCCCTATTGCACTCGACTTTCAGTACATTGTGCTGCTTGGGAAGTTACAGTGTGTGTGCAGATAAACCTAACCGGCATTTGCGCACTCAGCTTGTTGTCTACCGGGTGAATTTTGCAAAGGTTACACATTTCGATAGACTTATAAAAATATAAGATAACGTCTCTGGCGCGTCAAACATTGCACACTGCTAGTCAATCGCAATAGGTTTTGCCCGCATTTTTCTCAAATGCTCTCAATTTGTAGAAAAAATCAATTTCTCAGCCCATGCATTTCCTATGGCCTAAATACCACCCACGAGCAGCCATTTTTTCCCGTGACTGCTTCACGGTCATACCAGGGGAATGAACGTGTAGTATATTTCTATTGTCGGGAAAAACTCACGTGACCTCAGACGTCGGGCCAATCGTTGGGCCTCGGTAGAGTAGTTTTTTGCATTGTTTTATTTTGTCTCCATGGGTGACGCGTGACGTAAAGCGACGCTGCCGAGGGGTTCTCTTTCCCTTTCCTCCTCCTTGAATCGTTGTCGCGCCAAGCAAGCGAAGCAGACCTGCGCCTTCCACTTATCTATGACTGAATTTACTTGCAGAAGTATCCAAGAGGATTCGAGTTCAAGAGGTTCGGTATCGACGGGCACTAAAAGCCATCCAAAGCGGTACCGGCAAAGATGCTTTGCGTGCGTCCCTGCTGCACCATATTTCGAAACTTTACGGCGAACTGCTCCGGCACCCCAGACACGGCGGTGCCCGCTTTCCCGCGCCACGGAAAGGTTATAATTTCAAACCGACCAATGAGCGCTCGCATACCAGGGGAGCGGCCGCAGGAGCCAATGGGATGCTCTCGGTAGAGAACTCACGCTTCCACGTAAAAATTTTGACGTTTCATGACGCGAAAGGCTCGCAGCGCCTCACTTTAGTCCGCAAAGGAACTCGCGAGTTTCATACCCTTGGTCATACCACCACGTATTGGTGGGTGGCGCTGCCTAGAGACGAAGCAAAACAAGAACCTATGGAACAACCAGATGGACCAGGCGCAGAGTTTCAAGGCAGCACAACCTATACGTGGTGGTGTGAACATGAAACAGAGAGAAGAAAACATGGTGGTTTTCGGACGGTATAGGCAATAGGAAATGTATGGGATGAGAATTTGCTTGGTTTTTAACTTTGTTTCTACAAAATAATACCGTCTGAAAAAAATACGGATAAAACTTGAGACAAAGAACTACAAGTGTGCAAATTTTGGAGCGCCAGAGACGTTATCTTATATTTTTCCTAGTTCATCGAAATGTGCAAGCTTTGCAAAATTTACCCTGTACTTAACCGACGAACTTCCGGTGGTGCACGATGGTGTGTTTATGCAATGCAGAAAAATCGTGGAAGCCCTACTCGGCTTAAAAACTAAACAGACCAACGAAAATGTTGGCCAACATGGCGGACACAGGAGAGTTGTGACGACAAGCTAAGTGCGCAAACGACGGTTGGGTTTATCTGCACGCAACCTGCATTACCTCGCTATATTACGGCTATCCTAATGCCCGAGGAAAATAAAATGGTGCCGGAGTCGGCCTCGCTGTGCAGTTGTGTGCCTACGTACTTGTAATGCGAAAATGATTCTGAGGCTATGCGTATTTTGCAGGGTGCAAGATCTGCGGATGGCCGGCGGTTCACGCTTGCAGTGGTATGTTGCGTGCACGTTACTGTGCAGTGCATTTCCGCAATTTCGGCATTGATCTCTTGCCAAATAGTTTCCCACGCCCTCTCTTTTGAAATCATTTCAGTTTGTGGAAGACATCAGATGTCTCGAAGCCCTTTGCTCTGGACCCTGCACGACTGCGGATGATGTGTGTACACGAGAATTCTCTCGATCAATTGCTCAAAACCAGTTAGCCGTGTGAAGCCAATTGCACAACTGCTTTTTGTTTTTCAGATCCTGGTCCAACCAGTGCATGTGGACTCCATGATCTCTGCCGACCATTCGTATGCACTGTCTCATTCCGAAGAGACCAGATCATCCTGTAATTATCTCAGCTACATTATCTTCTTTATAGCACGACCTATAGATTACTCTATAAGTAGTAATTTTTGTGAGGAACTAATTTTTTGGAAACTGGATCGTATTGGAACAACCGGATTGGACTGTTACTTACCTTGAAAAACGCATCGATGCACACAAACCCTTCTTTGTAGGAGATCTCACAATGGTGGTATACGGCCTAAGGTCAATCTGGCTCGACACAGCCACAGATAGCATTGCACAGCCGCTGATCTTGTCCCCTCGGAACACAAGACTTAATGATTAACAATGATAATAGTATAATAATAATAATGATGATGATAATATTATTATTAGTATTATTACTATTATTATTATTATTATTATTAATGTATAACTAAGAAAATGTCTGGTGACCCGTGGAGTTGGGTCTGTGCTCCATATTTATTCGAGCTGTAGCGGAATGTTGAAGCGAAAACGTCTCAAAAGCCCCTGTGAAAGGTCTCGAACCACAAGGCTGCCGGTATAATACTGGCCTGGTGACAATCCTACGTGGACGGGATCCTCATAGTGGTTGCCGATTATGACATGGTCGTTATATTCTAGTGGGTCATGGTTTATAGATGCTGCAGTACAATATCAGTTGTGTTCCGGTTTTTCCCCTACAGATGCCCAAGCAAGCCTCCGTGCTGAGTCACGTACCATTGGGGTTCAAACAGACCCAATGGACTTCCTGTGCACAAAATAGGGGGTCATCAGGTCATAGTACCGAACATCATCTGAGCCACTGTCACTACCCGTCACTAACATCACCCGTGATGCTATCCACTTCAAAGTGTAGAAGAGTGTGCGGAATCTAGGAAGAACAAAACGACACGGTGTCCACTTCTGCCTCCCACGTCTTTCCTAGCTGGTAAGAGCACAAACGCCGGTTTGGCAGATTTGTCCCGTGTCTAGCATCGTGATCTTAACGAACTGTAGTGTGGCGTCTGGCTGCAAAAATTATCGTGGTAGAAGCGACGGCGTGACGTTACATAGGTTTCCTTCGGCCAGACTTTATCCTAAGCGAAAGGAAGCGTGGATACGAGCAGTGAAAAGAGTCAGTGAAGTCGGAAAGCAATGATTTGCAAATTTGCAGGCACCATTTTGCACCTGGTAGGTCACAGTTATTTTTGTAGCATAATACCATAATGCAACTCTTATAAATGTCAAGCGGATCATTTGGTGTCCCGAACGACAAGATTCAGCAGCACTACAGTCGCCGACCGTTAGTTCGGACTTCTAATGGTCACGGGATTTGTCCCAATTATGGAGCAGTCCGAATTAGTAGTTAATCATAAAAATCCACTCTCACACTGGCTTTTATTACAAAAAAATTTACACGGGACGGAAGAAAGTGTCGATACGCGTCTGCCTAGCAGTGGGCGCATGAGACAGAACGTCACGCTGCATTTCTGATAATGTCACACTGTCGGAATAAACTCGTCCGAGCGTATCGATGGCCGCGAGGATCTGCGCAGTAGACTGAGGTTCGCCGACGTTCTCGTCGTCGTCCGATCCATCCGCAGGCAGGTTCAGAACTTCGGTGACGATCTCATCATCGGTGAATTCAGTGCAAAATTCTGTGCACTGGTTACGCTGAGAAGAACCTCAGCGTAATCGTCAAACGATATGGAAGCGGGAATCGCCATTCCCGAGCCGCGCAGATCCTCCACTGATCGCATTGTCATCACTCTCTGTTGACGGAGACACGACATTTCCACAGTTTCGATTGTCGCATCCGAAGTTCGCGTCTAAACAGCAACGTCAATCATATGAACGCGAACTTCACGCTTCTCCTCCCCGCAGGCGGCGCCCTGAGGACGATCCGCCATCTTTACTGAGGACCTTCTTCTGACCTATCCTGATGCACAGTCTCGACGCCCGTACTGCCTAGTGCGTGCCTGGGGGGGGGGGGGGGGGCATGTTTTGTGGCTGGGCTGCCCAACTGTCGAGGTGCAGCGCAAAGGGATCGTCATGTTGTGCACCATTCATAAACAACTTCGTCTTGTAGCAACACTTGTCTCATTCCTTCGGAACTCTAAATTATTGGGGTGTTGTGGAACGAGACAGACTAGAGCGGTGTAGCAGTGCAACATGATGGCCGATGTCGCACTTGCGGAAAGCATTCGCATGCTGCATTGAGTGTGTTTTGCCCACACCAGTCCTGCGTATGTCCAGATGGTGCCTCTTGTTTGTAAACTTGTCTATAAATTATGCTTACGTTGTCCTAGTTTTGAACCCAAGCGCAACCAAGGTTTTGTAGAACTGCGAGAAATGTTTCTTAATTTGCTTTCAGATTCAGCTGTGTATAGAAAGCTGCTGAAAATCATCATGGACCCAAGGCTTCACTGTGACATCGGGCAGCTGCCCTTGGCGGGACAGGCACCTTCCCTGGAGTTACCATGCTGTCCTTGCAAAGTTTGCCCCCCAGATCCACATCCTACATGCCTACGTTATGAAGGCCAGGTACACATTTCACACCTGCCTTCCATGTGCCAGGTATTCTCATTAAAGGAGTACAGAGGGCCATCCAAAAAAATTTCAGATTAAGACATCTGATGAAAGTGTGTGTGTCATTATACCGAATAGCGCGAAAGGTTTTGATGTGTGCAATTTGTTTCCCAGAAAAAAAACTCACATAAACATAGCTCCGCGCCTTCACCCTTAACTCCCCACTCCAGCTATAACGAGGATGAGGAGGTATGATCCCACGTCACCGATGACGGCATAAGGAGACTCGTTCTGGTTTGCCGGTCAGTGGGGGTCAGTGCATTGTCCCTTTGCCGCCGTAAACCTGTTTTGCCAGTTTTCCCAGAGAATTGGGGATAGAAGGAGCGGCCGAAGCATTACCGAGCAAGGAGAAAGGCTTTATCGGAACCCCGAACAGCCGAGTAGCAGACGACAGCGGAGTAGCAGACAACATTTGTCTAGGCCAATCAGCGAGCGTTCTCCTTATAGCGTCAGCGCGAGGTTCCAGGCAGATCACAGGCTGGTACTGCTCTTCACCACCGTTGCGCACGGTCGTTTTTTGCGGGGTATTTTAAATTCAATTTATGCGATAATTATAACTCTGTGGTGTAAATTACTTCGCATGGTGCATCTTACTGGCAAACTTAACAGTTTTATAGGAAGAAAACGGGGTGTTAAAAATGACTTCTGTGCTACTTTAAGGTCACGGTGAAGTGCCTCACGCAAATATATCTGCTTAGGACACAGCTTTTGGCATTGCACTTCAATGAAAATGCAGGCAGTGTGCAAGCTAGCACATCCGACGACCTGTTCATGTTCCGGCGAAAGCTGGGTATGGCAAAGAAAGGGGCTGAGGTGGTAGCACAAGTAAAAACAAAAGCTACACATGGTAGGTTAACTACATGTCCCGTATGTGTATATATAGGGCCTGACTTTTTCGGGTTTTATTTTTGGCCAAATTCGGGGGGTAAATATCGGGTGATATTTTTCATTGGAAAATTCGGGTGTATTCGGGTTAAATCCCGTTACGGCATATTCTGTCGTCAGGAATTCGGGTGTATTCGGGTGATTTTTTTTTTTTTTTTGTTTAATAAAAATTTGTCTTAACATGGAACTAATGTTTAGCAATGTTATCAAACTTTATTTTAATGCACGCTTATGAGTGCGCCACGCGACCGGGACGTTTTCGGGTAGATTCGGGTTAAACCCGAATTTTACAGATTTTGTTCGGGGGGTAAATATCGGGCGGATACGGGTTTAACCCTAAAAAGTCAGGCCCTATGTATATATTGGTTCTTAATCTATCGAATTGTTACCTGGATACTGTAGCAAGAGTGTTATTCTTGCAGGGTATGTTATGAAACTGCTCGAAGAGGCAACCCAGGCATGTGAAGACAGAAGCTTGAGGAGCCTGCCGAGGACAAATTTATCTCTGGAGCCACCAACGATGACTTCTGCTTTGTTTTTTTAACTTTTGTCTGGACTTCTGCTTACGCAAGGGAGCCCAAGGACATTCTTATAGCCCGGAGGATGCTACGATTTCATGACGCGACAGAGATGCTGTGACTTATACATAGAGTTCTTTGTTTTCGGGTTAAACCGAATTTTTCATGACACAACTGATACAACATGATACAAAACTCTGTAATATTTTTTGTAACAAGTGTGTTCGAAGCACTCTTTGAATAAAACGACTTCAGGCCATCGAGCATTCTAAAATGCTCCTCTGAAGCATCTGAACGCGATGATAGGAAGTGTTGCACTTTTTCAAGCATTTCCACTGCCCCATCTGCTATCTGTCTATCCCTGCCCCTGTGCTATCTGCACTGTTACCTTCGCAACAGGGGCTTGATCTTCATCATCGCTGCTTTCGTCGTCCGTGCCTTCCATCGTGGTGGCATGCTTCTCAAGCTGAATCTCCTCACTGCGAACAATTGGCAAGTACGAAAGCGATCTTTTTCTTCTCGTTCTTCATCTTTTTGTCGAGCCTCGTCAACCAGTCCGTGAATATTTCCGCAGTCATCCACGTCTTTTTGTTCCAGTTGTAATTGGCAGGGAGGCTGGTTACATTCTTGAAAGCACGTGGCTTTTGGCACTTTCCGATTACCTGAGCCTGTCACGTTGCAACACGTACAGAAGGACCGTAACCCTTTCTTTTGATCGTTTTTCCTTCCTTGCATTTCTCACCCTTTACAGTCATCGTCCATTCGGGCAGCAGTTTGTAGAACAATGCAGTCTCGTCTGCATCAAACACATTCACTGGGTCGTACTCGTAAAGCAGTTTCTTGCTCTCTCCAACGTGCCGCGACATCTTGTGGGGCGGACTTTTCTTCACCGGCGAGTCCTCTGAAGACGATGTCGTACCGAGCGCGAAATGCTCGGAGCCATCCGTCGGATCCCTTGAACCTGTCCTCGATTCCATATGTGCGCGCAAAATCTCTTGCTTTAGCGCACAACATCGGTCCAGCGACTGGTATATCCTGAGACCGTACTTCGAGGAACCACTTGTACACCGCCTTGTCGACATCCTCGAAGTTAGCGGCCCGCATTCTCTTTTGTGATGGTGCACCTCCGCTGTTGCCGGATATTCTTTCAAGCTTCGCCCAGTTCTTCAGGAGTGTTGACAGTGTCGACGCACTGATACCAAACTCCTTGGCTACGTCGCATTTCTTTTTTTCCGGCGTCAACCGCGTTCAAGACAGCTCCAGGGAAAACTGTCCTCGTTTCGTGGGACCTTCCTTTGTAGCCATCACGGACGACTGACGAAATCTGGCAGTGACGACGCCGAGGACAATAACCTTCATCTACCATACGTTTTGTGCCCGATTTAGCCGGCTCATCAGGTCACTGTTACTAAGGGTGCGCCACACTTTTGGTCAGTATGCTATCTGTCAAAAGACAGCAGCCCTTTTCTTTTTTTGTGTTCAGCCCCTGTAGTGAGTCAGTGGCCATGTGGTTTCTGGAAGGACATGACCTCTGCTCGTGTCCTCCGATAACTCGATCACAAAACCCACGGAAACTGGAAACTACGGGCGCGTGACTTGGGTGGAGAGGAGCAAACGACACTGCGTGCCATGCTGCGCGGCCCATTGCCACGTGTCGGGAGCAGTTCTGTTTAATCTTCGTTGTATGGGTCGTGCGCTTCGGCGATCGGACGCAGAATTACTTCGTTATTTCGATAGATTCGTCGTAAAGGATTTCGTTATAAAGGTTCCAATTATACATTGCTCACTATGGAGCACTGACCGTACCGTCAAAAACGTTCGTTATAAGGGCCTTTTCATTATAAAGGCATTCGTTGTAAAGTACTTTGACTGTAGTTCCCCCACGAACAAATTTTCAAGAATTCAGGTAAAACCCTTGCTTTAAAAAAAAGGTGCCTTCACAACATTGTCTAGACAGTCTCTGTCATTGCCAGTTTTCGGAATGTGTCTTCCAACTGTGCCAGGCGTTGCTACGCTGAAAATGAGACTGCTTCATGTATGAACACACATTAATCTTTTTTTTTTCTTTTTAGGGTGTGGTATTACTTTCCAGAATTTGTTAGGAATGCTTTATTTTCATTGATTAGGTACCCACTATTCAGATTGGGATGCTGTAGCTCCAACCAAGTTAGTACAGAAGGAGTTCTGACAATTTGGAACGGGTTGGTTCCCCCTGTAGGGCTAGATGTGGAGTGCAGGGAACAACACGTTTTATACTCGGAGGATCTGGACTCCCGTCATCACTGAAGTAGGAGGCTCTGAAACGACAGGACCCCTTCAGCTGGGTTGGAGTTTCGGTATCCCCCTTGAATCTCACCCGACCACACACATTACTTGTGTTCATTTTCTCAGTTTGGTTGTCACGTCTGTTCACGGCGTAGAAGTGATAGGGGTTATGCAAAGTACTGTGACTGATCAACATCACTAGCAATACGTGCCATTACGCGGGCAACTCATTTGATGACAATGAAGAAAGTCTACTGGGTGTACACTTTGCTTATATTTCAAAATGCAGGGTATGCAAATGTACTTCATCCAAGCTGCCTCCTGTTTTTGTCAGGACTTAATTGCGTTCAAACAAGTTCTCGTTCGATTGTCTTCCATTTATACCACAATGTGTGAAGAATTTTTTGCACGTCAAATGACTCTGACGAACCACATTATGGCAGGTGGGGAAGTATTGTAAAGATGAAAGCTGGCAGCATTTGAATCGTCCATCGTACACGCATTTTTAAGTATTGTAATTATACGGTCCTGAACTGCTCATACCCTTGTTATATGTCACATGTGATTGGCAGCTATTTATATGTTGCGTAATGATATGTAATGATGAGTAGATGCACTTCAACAAATGTATAGAATAAAGCAAATTCAGGGATCTTTCAGCAGAGCATTCTACTGTGGGGGGAATAGTTGTTTGGAATCTGCAGACCATATAGCAAAGCTGTCCTCTACTGGATGTGTTGCATGGTGGACGGATTCCACTATTGTCCTCTATTCCGAAGTTGCTACTTTGGCTGCTACAAGCTGCAAACTGGATTTTTGAACTGTCCCAGATTATGCTGGGACCAGTTGAAAGTGGTACCTCAAGTGGGATACCTTTTTCTTTTTTTTTTCTTTTTTTTTGTCTAGGCTCTTTTTACCACCTTTGATTGGCTGGAAATGTACGGTGTGATTGGTTTGCTAGATCTCTGCTGGTAGTCACCCTTATCTAAATCAACAACAGGTCCAAATACTGCAAAGAACTACCCACCGTACGCTCAACAGTCCCAAGTGGAAGTTGCCGACTGCCAACCATCGGCCAGTGGTCGGTTGTTGGTAGGGACGCGACTAAGTCGGCCACTGCACCTTGGACGAACGTCGGTCTGATGTCGCTCATGCACTGTAGTGGATGGTGAACGATGTTGGGCCGAGAACGTTGTGCGACGTGTTGCGCGCGTGCTACGGAGAGTTCGGCATAATAAAGACGGGTCAATGTCGGCCCTACGCTGGGGCAGACAAAACCGAAAACAATGCAACCGCTACTCGAAACAAAAAGAATACTGACGGTTGGCAAAAAGTCTGACGACAGTTGGCCAACGTCTTTTTCGGCCAGCCAACGTTGGCGCAATGTTGCATAGTGATAGGCAGAGCGAGGTTTGGCAAGCCGTCGGCCAGGGGGCAGATCCGTACCCAGAAACGAGCTCGTTGGCCAGCCAAGCTCTTGCCAAGCTTGGTTCAAACTCGTTGTGTTGCCTTGGGGGAGGAAACGCGGAATGGTGTAGCACTGCATAAGTTTAACTTTCGATTGGCCAAGTGATTGTCTCAAACCAAAAGCGCAGTAAGAAACAGAGACATTATCTTCATGGTGAGGTAATACGACAAGCAATTTCTCATTTCAGTGTTGTTTGTGTACTCGTCAAATTGAACTGCTCACCTTTCATTTTGACTCACACGCGAGCAGGACTCCAGAATTTGTGGAAGCTCGCGAGACAAGCCTATGTATAGTATCTGCTGTCCTTCCTCAGGAAAGAAATGCAGTTTCTTTTCTTTATTGTGAGCTGTTTGATTCTAGTGATCTCGTGCATATTGCGAACTTTTATGATTCTCCCCCTATGCCGTTACCCTACGCCGCAAGACAATTGAGTATGAATACGAGCGACGCCACAGGACTGCTGTGGCCTAACTTGGCACAATGCAGGCTGGCCAATGCTTAGCAAGTTATTGGCCGGGGTACAGATCCGTATCAAGAAACAAGCTTGTTGGCCGATCATGCACCAACCAAGGCCGAATAGGCCAGCCTTGCTAATGCCAAGCTTGGCCCAACCTTTTTTGCAAGGACGGCCCAACGACTTTTAGGTGGGAAGCACACGTCGGCCCGACATTTTGCCGACGTTGTTTTTCTCCTTGGTGGGCACCCAAAGCATGTTGCAGCGCGCTGTTTAATAGTTGGGTCATGCATTTTTTTGCAACGGGCCGTGGTTGGCCCACCCACACAGCACAGGTGTTGTCCCATGGGCCATTCTAGGGCCCACGTTTACCCATCAGTACCCAAGCTTGGTTCCTTATTCGCCAGACATTAGCCCTACATCTGTCAGGTCGGCCCTCTACATTGGCCCGAGCTTGTGCCGGCTAAGTTGGCCCGAGTGAGGCCATTGTCAATCCCCAACCTTGGCCCAAGCTTTTTTTGCAAGCTGGGCCCGACAAGTTTTAGGTTGGAAGCAGACGTCGGCCCAGTGTTTCGCCCATATTGCTTTTCACGCTGAGAGGTAGCGTTGTCATGCTTTCTCAATGGGCCGTGATACCCTATCGAAAAATCCTACAGGAATTCTCACAAGAAACATCTCACAGAATCCTAAGAGAAATTCTATGGGATTATTGCCCAAATTCTTACAGGTTTTCTCACAGAATCTCTCACAGGATCTCTATGAGATCTCAGAGAGTTTCTCTTAAGGGTTTCTCATAGACATTCTTATAGCTTGTTTTTCAGAAGACACAGTCCAAATGTTCTTATAAGAGTTGCAGGAGACAGTAAAGAAATGATGATCTACACCAAGTGACAATCTGTGTGATCTGTTCACTCTTTATTTAAATCGTTCAAACAACAAGAACAAAAGAACTCAGCCTTGTATAGCCTTCGGTGGATCTAAGGGCCTCTCATTAAGATATCGTTTATATGCATCTGAAAGAAAAAAAAGAAAAGAAAGTAAGAACGTCATAATGTCAAATGTGACATTACGATGCTACATATATGCTCTTGTTTGTAAAAGCAGGCAAAGCATGTGTGTGCGGAAATTGGATGAAGGAGCACACATTTTAGAATACAGGCATATGATGCAATAAAAATAATAATCTAGGCCATGGAAACCACAATTGTGATACACACGCTCACTGTTCAGTCGGAGTATTAATTTATACTCGCAGATAATGGTGGCTACTGTGCGGGATAAGCTGTTTTAGATATGATAAACCATATCGCTGTGAAGAGATCATTATTGCGAGTCATATAGAATTCCAGTGTGAGAATAACGGCGCTGCTTTAATTTTCATGCTCTTTTTATGGGCCTAATACATTCTGCTTTATGCACCTTCCGTAGTCTGCACCTTCTGTTCCAAACGTAAAACCGCGTAAACACATCTACATGGTGTTTATACGGTCTTACGTTTGGTACAAAATGTTCAGCATGCAGAAGGTTCCGAAAGCAAGTCCGTAAAAACAGAAAAAAAAATCGTCTACAAATAGAGATGCATAGTAGTCATGCATCCAGAGTAGTCATGCATTTTGGGTCACCATACAAACGCGATTGTCTAAGAGCATAAAGAAAGTTGTAAAAAAGATGCAATACAAATACACATCGAGCAAAGCCTAAACAGATACAGCATGAATTCATAAAAACCACGCACAGCACATAAATTGCGAGACAAGAAATGTCATTCTGTATAATTCGTGTATTCGTGTATGTATTGGCATCGAGGCGGAAGACCAGTCACAAAGACTATCTATGACTAAAACTAGAACTTGCAATGCCGTGTGTATTGGCAAGCCGTGCGCGTGGTAGTGTTTGTTGTACTTTCCTCATCTCCCGGGAGATGGTGGAGGATACTACAACTAGTAAACAAATACGATATTTGATGGTGTGCTGGGGGAGATATAATTTTCTCTAGCGGGAGATCAACTCTATTCTAAATACACAATTTTGGAAGCTTCGTACAGTACTTCCGATATAAGCGTACCCGTTAGTTTATATACCTTAATCATTTTAAAATTTTGGACGTTAGACCGCGAACACCTCACGCAAACAGTAACGTGAAACTGACTACAGTTGACGCGATGCATGGATGGATTCGGCCGGCGGCCAGTCGAAACAATGGGAGGAACTGGTGTACTGAAATAAATTTTCGCACTTCAAAACACGAGATATGGGTATATTTTCTTCCAGTCGCAATAAGGTCACTCTCGGTTTCTGCACAAAAGTAGATAAAGCTATAAACCTCTACAAGACGCTTGTATACGCAATTACACAAATGCAATGCCCTCTAGAAATACGTACTCCTGAGGAGTAGTCACCACGTTGAATGAGATAACTGAGCTTACCTCCACGCGTTTTTACTTCTGCCCGGTTCCGGGCCATGCTGCCGTCCTCAGCATACCAAAACGCCAGTTTAATGTTCTTGTTGAGGCCTTCCTATGTCGTTGTCCCAGATTCCATGAAAAACTTGCGTGAAGTATCGCTTCCGTGCCGTCTTCGAAGTAGCCTACGTGGACACATATACAGTATTCGCAGCAGACACCTGCACCGTTCACTACATGTGTTTCAATGGCGGCGCCAAACGGTCAAACCACGAACACCACGAACGTCACGGTCTACTAGATCATCTTTCGTTGAGGCACGGCGCCAGTCTGAGAGAGTGAAACACAGTAGAGTGTACTATAGTAGAGAGAGAAACACGTCGCGAGTCTGTCACATGACTCAGATGGGGTTGCTGTGAGAAATTCTATGAGAAAGAGTTCTCTTACAGATCTTAGAAGCCGTGAGAGTTCCATGATAGGCAAGCCTGAGCGATGGGCAAGACACGTAAACAAACACGAAACACGCCTTCGTGTTTGTGTTTGTTTACGTGTCTTGCCCATCGCTCAGGCTTGCCTATCATGGAATGTATCCACCAGCTAGCCTGCATTTACGCCATTCTGTCAAAGCCGTGAGAGATCTTACAGAGCTTTGCATCTCTTCTCACAAAAAAACATCCTTATTTCCCTTAAGATGCACCATCAGAAGTTCATTTAAAGGATTTTGTGTGAGAAAATGTGTTCTCTGTAAGAATGTCTGTAGGAACCCACATCCTCTGTGAGAATTCCTAAAAGAAAGATACGCTGACCCATATATGGCCCTATAGGGCCATATATGGGTCAGCGTTGGCTAGGTTGGCCAGAAAGGTTGGCCCTATGTTGGTGGCCAATGGATGGCCAGTCTCTCTCAGGCCATTGTCAATCCCCAAGCTCGGCCCAACCATGTTGTATAAGCTTGGGCCAAGGTTGGCTTAGTTGGCCAACTCCTCTCAGCCGACTTTGGGCCAAGCACGTTTTTTTTTTTTCACTTGGGTAGTAGGTCGTGGTCCAGGGTAGTCCAGAACTCTACCAATTGAGCTTGGCTAACACGCCTCTCCAGTCTCCAGTGACTTCCAAGGTTGCGTCATGTGAAGGGACAAACCAACCACCCTCACTCATCCCACGTTCACTCTTACATGTTTTCTCTTTTCTCACTCACAAACACATTCATACGACGGGCAGAGCCAACGCAAGCGGCATATCTGTTGAACATGATGGAAATTAATGTTCTGTGTTCCAGCCTCAGAACATCAATCTCCATCCTGTTTATCTAAGGCAACTCCGGGTGTCTCACGAAGGTCGGCAGGCTGAATAATTCGTAGACAGGTGTCACCATCGAAAAGCTTTCTTTTCAGTGGTCATCCCCGAGACATTTGCGTTTGCTCATTAATTAAATAAAACTCGTAACTTCGGACGCTTTCGGAACCTATCTGTTTTATCGATCGGAACATTCAGCGAAACCTGTTCCAGAATAAAAAAAAAAAAACCACGTCGACGCATGGTTATCTTTTGAGTAATTAATTGGTTTCGGTTTACATATTTCTTGCGCGGAGCAGTGTACGGATGCGCTCTTTCCCTTAGACCTTTACCGAAGAAACGTCATCATGACGTAATCATGACGTTGGTACATAAAGTGAAACCGAAACAGCGCGGGCGGAGGACACTGCCGTCTCACAAAGCCATATTCCTTCACGAAGGTCACGGTTGGCTTCTTTGTATTAGTGGTACAAACAAATGAGGTCACGTTTTTAGTCGCTTTCCTGTCTCCATTTGCGTTCCGAGTCCGCCGCGGAAAGAAAAGGAGGCTTCATCCCCCTCCACAAAGGAGAATTCCCAACTCGTTGAGAGCCCGTCTACTAGTGCAAGTTACTGGTCGACTATTTCATTTACTGTAGAAGTGTTTTTTTCCGCGTGGAAAATATTTTCGCGTTTTCGAGCAGAGCTGCTTTGAGGATTGATTCGCGAGAACTTAAATTCGCGACACAGGTTTCCGGGAGTGCTTTGCTCTTGCATATCGTGCCGCCGTCAATACTCGGGCACATTTCGGCACGTACTAAGACATCCGTTGTTCACGTGGATTGCAGCATTCTAGGTCTATTCCTTTCTTCTCCTCACAGAGATAGGAGGAAAGGTCCTGTCAAATGGCCTTTAGGGATCCTGTAGGAGGCAATGGCCGTGTGCAAGTTAGCCAGTTTATTTTAGCAGTCCTATTAATTATCACTCGGGGCACTGACCAGTTCGGGTGAGATGTGGTACTATCATTCAAGCTGGTTTTGAGAATTCAGGGAAAGGCACGTTCTGGCTTCGTGGTATAGTGGTATATTGCATGTATAGTGCAAAGCGTTTATAGGTGTAACAAAAGCATGATGAATTTTCATTTCTTTTCATCTTGTCTGATGGGATAAAACAATCTTCTGCGCTTGCTTAAACTGCCTATGCTACATGGAGTAGAAAGTATCAGGTAGTCGCGGTATAGCGTGGAACGCCTAACGATTTTCGCCCTCATAGGGCCAGAGTTATTCGCGGGAACTTAAATTCGCGTTTTTGGAGGTGTGCGCGAAAAACGCGAAAAAGAATTCCGCGCGAAAAACACCACTTCTACAGTAGTTTAGAAAGAATAGAAAAAAAAAAAGTATGACGATGTTAGTCCCGATGGGATGGGGACTAGCTACCCCAATAATATTAGTTTTGCTGAGTTATACGTGAGCTTTTCCTCAGCCTTCCGGTCAGACGTCTTCAAGACTTTCAAAGACGTTCCGGTGGTCTGACTTTGGTCGTGACCATCATGAAGAATCCCCTGGGGACGAAGACGAAGCAGCCGTCCGAAGGCATGCGCACTCGCCATTCCACCGCACGGCGGACACTGTCGTGCGTTCTCTCCCATTCTGTCCATGCAGCCCGACATCGCAACCAGGTAACGTCGTGGAGTCATGCTCAGGTAAGCCGGACATCCTTTTGCATCGGACATAACTGACGCTATCTTCCTTACAGCAGTGCTGTGTAACAAAAGAATACGAGTCTATAGATCGTTCTACAGAAGTATATACGTGAGCCGTGCGATTGAATAAGTGGACGTTTAGGCAAGTTCTTTGACATATGGAGGACCGGTCCTCTGCAGGCGAGATGTCCGTCTCGTTGCCTTCTACAGATGGGAACCTGCAAAGTGATGCTTCGGAAGCATCCGTTGTGGCAACCGGAGGAACGAACGAGAGCGGTCCTGCAGAAATTGAACATGCGTCAGTTGTCCTTGGAGTCTCGGATGTATCACACGACGCAGTGGCATCTCGTACATTGGTGTCGCAAAGCGAGATGACGTTGGAAAGATTTGTAGCCGGAAAAGTATCTAAGCCCGACAGAGACGAGCTCGGAATGGCCCCGACATTTGATAGCTTCGAGCAAGACCTCAAACTGGAACCCGTACAGATCGGCGGAGGGGGCGAGCAGATATTATCTGTCAAAACAGTCGGCATCGACGACTTGAAGGGTGATCCTGTTGGGAACTCTGCTCGTTCCTTGCATGTGTATCCAGCGTACGAGACTCACCGTTCGGGGCCAGATGCAGAGCTGGGTTACGCCAACCCGTTCGCGGTCGTTGAAGACAAAATTGCGATGGCGAACAAGGAACTGAATAAGATTTCGAGAGGGACAGGTGGACAGGACGAATGTTCCGACTCCGATGTTCAACGAACGTCACGTAGTCCTCGTAGACCCAAGAAACACAAGGATCAATCTTCCGAGCAAAGGCGGAAAGACAAAGCAAGCGCGCAGGTTCTCAACATCGTTGAGGACGCTGTCGATACTCTTATGGAAGAATTCCAGCTCGGAGATGGGTCGGACATAGAAACAGAGTATCCTCCTATCGAGTACGATCCTCCCCACCCGCGAAGAAAGGTCGTACGCAAATCAATGGAAGACCTGGATAAGGTCGACACCATCTGTGGCATCCTGGAATCTCTTACCGGTGACGTGAAGGGTGACGTTGACCTGTCAGAGATCGAGCCGATGGCGCTTATTGACGCGAGCTATCTTGATGACACCGAAAAAAGATCGCCCAAACGGAAGAAGCGGTCGAAGAAGGCGAAATCTAATTCGTTAGAACCAGTGCGAATAACGCCTAAGAAGAAGCGTTCGTCCAAGAAGGAGAAGTCCGGCACAACTAGAAGGAATGGCAGGGACGATGTAGGCAGGGAAGAAGCGACGCGGATGGAGACATCCGAAGGCAATGAAGGTGATGAGAGCAAAGATAAGAAGGTGCACTTTGTTACGAGCCTCGTCTTTCGGCGGAAGAATATGCCCTCAGAAGTGACAGTTTCTGCAACGAAGGATGGCAGAGAGGTCTCCGTCGTGAAGAAAGCGGTATCGTCCAAAGGGGAAAAGAAGGCCGTGGCTCGTAAATGGAAAGGCGACAAATACAGCGATCATCTGGAAACGGGAGGAATCGTAACCAGTAAAGACGACGCACGAGAAAGTAGAGGTGAGAGCGCAGGGAGCAGAAGTAGTAGGGTTAGCAGAGGCAGTAGGGACAGTTTGGAAAGTAGGACCAGTGCGGGTAGTACTGGAAGCGCGAACAGTAAGGGGACACGGAAGCTTAGGCAAGCCGAACAGACGAGCCAAGCGAAAAAGAAAGCGAACGCTAAAAAACAAGAGCGGAGAAAAGAGGTCATGGATGTGAGCGAAGAAGAAAATGTAACACCGTGCGAGGAAGAACGAGAAATTAAAGAAACTCGGAAGGAGGGCCGCAAGAAAAAAAGGAGCATCAAGAAGTCAGATAAGACAAGGAAAAGGGGTGATGATGAAGAGGAAGACATTAGGATCAAACGTGACAGCGGTGGAGGAATTAGCCTTATACTTCCACGCACAGCGTCCGTGAGTATTGACAGTGCTGGAAGCTGCGGGCGTAGAGAACGGCGGTTCTGTGACAAGTGTTCCGAAGAGGCTGTGGCGAAGGAGCGTACGTCGTCTTTAGAGAGAGACAAAGAGCGGCGAGATAGATCGCCTCATAGAGGAGACGCTGCATCATACGGATATCGACAGTTTTCGTTCGAACAAAGAACAACGGCGGCTCCTCGCGATTCTGGGTACAGAAGGAAGGACGTTGATGTGGCAGAAATGTGCGGGTCCCATTATGATGAGCAGCGCGGTACCCCCTACGGCCGGAGAGGAACCGAGGGAAACCACCCACAACGTTTATCGTACGGTCAAAGAGACGCAGAGGGTATCCGCTCACAGGGCTCGTGGTGCGACCAGCGGGAAGGTTTTGGATTGCGTATGAGAGACACTTCTTATGACCGAACAGGTTCAGACGGAAGTCTCCCACAAGACATGCGCGACCGAAGGGACCCTGCCGACGTCAGAACGTCTGATCCTCGATATAGGTCACGGTCACCACCGTCACGCCGTAGGACAGGACACACCAAAGAAGTCGAAATCGAACTATATAACAGAACAAAGTCATCATATGATCGCAAGATCGGACAAGATCGCCCTGATCGCAGAGACAGGCTCCTCTCCACAACTTCTCCACACACGCCTCCCTCTGAACCTCCTCCTTCCGTTCCATCACATGACTGGAGCTTCAGTAAGGATGACCTCAGACAAAAATCTCCATCACCGACCAAGCGAACGAGACAGAAGGAAGGCGTTGTTAGTAGGGCAACACAAGCTTCCCCTCTAAGAGGCGAGCACCGAAGTGCTGACATCTTATATAGGACGAGGACGAAAGCAACTTCAAGGAAATACAAGAGACAGGCGGACACGGGTTCAAGAACTGCGGCTTCTTCGCCTGACAACAGGACGTACAAAGATGACAACTACAGACGAAGTTCCAAAGCTCGTGGGAAAGATAGTGACTCCGAGGCTAGGGACAGGCAGTACGCGGCTAAATGCAAGGGAGGCGAAGATGACGGCTACAGGAACGTCAGTGAATGCGACGTACGATCAACGTCTCCTCCACGTGGCTACGTCAAGGATAGCGATATGGGCATCAGCACGAAAGATGCTGACAGAAGAGAGATGGATGTAGATGCAAGGACAAGACGAGCACAGCATCAGAAAGACTATGCTTGGGGAGGTGATATTAACTTGAGGTTAAGTCAACAACCTCAGCATAGCAGATACGAGGCCGACTATGGGGGACACAACACACCGTCTAATCAAAAGAAAATGAGTCACCAGGATGACGACAGAGGAAGAAGGGGGCCGCCACGAAATCTAGAAGAAGGGACACCAGAGCAAAGAGTGGAGACGCGTTATGAACGCAGGACGGAAAGATATGGACGAAAAGATTACATAGAAGGCCAGAGTAACAGCCCGGACGACGGTGCAAGAATACGCCAGCCAGGCCGCTCCACTAAGGATGCTGAAGACTCATTGAGGGGCAGGACTCCTTCATCCTCTGCGTTGTCAACACAGGGAGGACCGTTCAAGCCTCAACCTTCCAGTGAATACGCACCCGGCGACACCGACACCCTTGGGAGATCGCCTTCCCGTGACTCTTGGATAAGCTATAGCGAACGATCCAGAAGGCGAGATTTTCGTCGTGACCAAAGAAAAGACTCTAGACAGCGTACCGCAAGAACTAGAGTTGCCGTCGATGAACGGGGACGCGATCCAGTGAGTGAGGTTACGAGTCAAGAATGGGTAGCCGACAACCGTAAGGGTGTTCGGGGCAAGGGCAGTCCATGTCGGAGCCCTTCTTCAACGCAGACGGGCTACACTGGCCAGGCAGGCTACACACACGCGGCGTCCCACATGGAATCTGCAGCGAATATCTCTCGGGCAACGACCCCTCTAAGCTCTAACGTGGATCTGCGCCAGTGGCGGAAGCTTCCAGAAAGGAGCTCAGAGGTTAATGTTGCTCGAAACATCGCTATACGGCAAAAAGGTTCTGAGCCGAGGTTGAACCGTCGTGCTGGCCAAGTGAATCCCACCACTGACGTGAAACATCCTCCACCCGTGAGGGTTGGATCTGGTGCGACCTTAGTATCAGGTGGTATTAGCACCCAAGCTGGTCACTCCCGGAGCTCTCCGACTTCTAAAGGAAAACCGCCAAATGTCGAGCAGAGTTCGCAGGCGGGTGCGCAAGGCATTAACGTGCAAATGTTTCCTATAGAAGGGTTGGCTCCTATGATTGTTCTTCAGCGTAAGGACCATGACGAGAAGCAGACGCTCGTAGTGAAAACATCAAAGACTGGGTTGAAAGGTGATGGGTCGTCCGAAGACGTTACTCAGATAACCATACACAATGTGAAAAAGAGCAAGGACAAGACTAAAAGCTCGAAGAGGCAAGAGGAAGCACAGAAGAGAGCTTCGGCCAGTTCCTTTCCTTCGCAGTATGATGACGCGAAGTCAAAGATAGACGAGGACTCGACTTTTAAAGCGAGCGCCGCAGGCCCTCGAATAAACGTGTGGCATGTGCCCCCTGAAGACATGCAGAGGCATCTGGAATCTGTGCATCTTACCACTTCAGATTCCAAGCGCTCCAGATCGGGATGCAGACGTTCCGAGAGATCCCATTCTAGGAAGAGGACGTGCCACAGAGAGTTGAGACGGCGTAAGGCTTTAAAAGCACGGCTCATGGCGGAGTCTCCAACCGCAGGTCGTGAGACCATCCAAGGTCCCGTCTATGGAACAGGGGGATCACATTGCCGGATTGAGCCATGCGTGGAGATGAGGTCTATGGAGCGAATTAATCCACGTGAAGCAGCCACGTCAGCTTTTATACCCGGAGGAAGCAAACATGATCCTTATACTTCTACTCTAATGAGACCGTCATCGCAAACGGAACTAAAACGCTTTGCAGGTGCGGAGGACCAGTTCGGATTGCCAACCATAGGAGTGGACCCATTTCGCCGGCAAGACGCAGGAGCGGGTGCCCCGAGTCCTCGCGGCATGGCGCCGTCAATGGGCCCAGGTACATCGCAGCCAGCAACAGAAGGCGTACAAGGAATGCCTGTACAGCAAACTATTATAGTACCTGGAAGCAGGGGGCTGCCGATCTTGACACAGTCGCTTGGACAAAGCCACATCAGGCCTATCACTCTCGATGGTATGAACAGCGGTCAGACGTTCTTGCTGCAATCGCAAGGCGGAGGACAGACTATCTTAACGCAAATACACGGTCTACGCATGCCCAATCCGCAGGAGAATGTCAACCCGCAGACGCAGCAACCAGGATTAACTGGCACAGTTGAACCAGAATTAGTGGGGAGTCATTTACCTACAAGGATAATGTTAACACATGGAAGTGGCCCGCCTTCAGTGCTTCCACAACCAACACCGCCTCCGCAATCTTCTCCAGGACCCACTGAAACTATCCTCATCCAGCCTGGATTGCCACCTGCCGAACCGCAACTGCTCAACCATTTTCAACAGGATCCAAAACAGCAAGAAAGGATAACTATGTTCAAGCGCAACATGCGATACGCATTTCCTTCGCCACCAACGTCTCCTCCTCCCATGGGACCAAGATTCACTGCTCAGACTGCTTTGATTGGGAGCGGCGCGCAATCTGTGCGACCGCACCATCATCACCGCCAACCGCTCACACCGCCACAGTGGTGTCAGCCGACGCTCGCTTGCAGAGGTTCCCGCCGTCCCCAAGGAATGAGGTGTGGCTTCATGCCTTATGAACCAACGAGGCGATCTCCACGAAACGCGTTCTCTCAGCCAACCATCTACAGAAGTGTAGGTACGCCATTTACTTCCAATTCATTCATGACTGCGTACGACGCGACGCAGGCGCCTGAGAGCGAGGTACTAGAAGACAGAGAGGCCGCGATCGCGATGGCTTCCACGTCGGCTCCTGCTCTGGACCTGGGGGTTTCCGCGAGTGCTTCCCGTTCTTGCTCCGAGTCATCTGCATCTCGTGAGAATATGTACAGTTTCACCGTGTCCACTGAATCGCCTTCGCGATCTGAGTGTCTTGACATGTGGGACAGAAGCAAGCACAGGTCCATTGACCCGATACTTCCAGAAGCAGCTCGCTACAGCGAATCGCTTTCTAAAAGTTTCCGGAGGTTTACCAATAAGGGTCAGACTGCAGTTTACTTCCTCTTCCTCATAGTGGCCATAGCGGGTCTCGCGGGTGCCATAACCCTGTACAGCAAGAGGAGATGGACACGCCAGCAAGAGGAACCGAGCTTTGAAAGCGGCAATGGCGCCAATATGTTTGGCCCCTGGCAAAGGTTTGACGACGTGAGGAGTGCCCCACCGAATGGTACCCGCTTCTGCGCAAGTTTGCAGTGTAGCCTGGAAGCCCTAGCTCTGATAAAGTCTATAGACCGCTCCTTGAATCCCTGCGACGATTTCTATGGTTATGTGTGTTCGTCTCAGTTGAAAGACAAGGGATCATATGCATCTGCCGATGCGTTTGCAAAGAAAGAAGTGCAGAGAGCGGTCATAAACTTCTTCAAAGAGCGCAGTCCAGGCAGCGGCGATATCGCGACAGCCAAGCAATTCTGGCAGAGCTGCATCAACGTGGACGAGATAGCTCACCTGGGAAACGTGCCTTTCTTGAGCATCCTCAATATGACTGGGCTCCGAGGCTGGCCGTATGTGGCCCGTGACTATCAACCAGACGTCGCTGACGTGTGGAGGAAAGCCGGTAAAATCATAAGGCACATGTCGTTATCTCCTCTGGTGAATGTAAGAGTAATACCAGCCCTCCGTCGAGATAAAAGGGTCATAGTGTTGAGCAGGGGTGAACACATTCTTCCCGTTCAACGCGACCTTCAGAAGGTCTTTGGAAGAGACGGCCTTACAGCTGACGTAGCGAAAGCGTTTAAAGTGGTTCATCCGTCGAGCTCGTACATCGACCAGGACTCTACGGCAGTAGTGGACTTCATCTTTAAGCTGTCCAGCATAAGCGACGGCGAAGTAGAAAGACGAGACGGCCTCGCGACAGTCGTTGAGCCATTTATCAACAACGCCTTCGGGGACGAAGACATCTCGACTTCCAACGGCAGCGTCTACATCACGCAAAGTTCCATATTCGTCGACGCGTTGGTAAAACTCGTTCAAACCACACCCTCAAGAACGATCATGAACTATCTCGGTTTCAGCGTGGTTCGTCATGTGTTTCTCTTCTCTCCAATCAGCGCCAAAGAGGTTCTTGCTGCTGGCAAGAAGACTTCCGCAGCCGTTACTCGGGAATCCGAATGCGTTCGCACACTTCTCAACGATGCCCTTCCCAAGGCAACAGCTGAACGTGTAGTCTACGCAGCAGTTCAGAAGAACGTTAACCTTCCCGCACTGAAGGTGTTGACCTCAGATCTGAAGAAGAGTGCCGTTAATCGAATCTCGAAGTTGCACTGGATGGGTACGAGGACCCGAGCCCGTGTTGCTAGCCAAGTACGCGAAATTGACATTCGCTTTCTCTTTGAGAACGATACAGTATCTGACAGTCTTACTCAAGGGCCTCCACCTGAACGCCTTCCAGACGTTCTGCCTGGACAAACTTTGCTCTCATACCAACGTCTACGGGCTTACCGCTTCAAATCGTCCATTGCGATTACCACGTCAGCGGGCGTCAGCAACTTGAGTGGCAGTTTTACTCACGAGGATTGCACGTACTCCTCCGACAACAAAGTCCTCCTCTTGTCATTGTCAACACTCGACGTCAGGGATTCTCCAACACCCTTTTCACTCCTCTTTCAAGTTCCTCGCTTTGGCGTCAAGGTTCTGCGGTGCCTCCTTCGTGTTTTCCTTGGCGGGAACATTGACAGTCAAGGACAAAGTCAGTCTGCTGTCACAGGGTCCTGGGCTTCACCAGCGCGTCGCCGCTACGAGACGATAAGATCGTGCATCAATAAGCAGTACCTCAGGATTAGAGACCATGTTGAAAATAAAACAGCTAATCGACAAGACCCTCTTGGAGCGCTAAACGTCGTCGACAACGCCGCCGTGGGTCCAGATAAGGATGTCTATGACGCGTATGCGTCCGCTCTGAGGCACTCCGGCTCCGTACAGGATTCTGAGGCTCTGGAGGGGTTGACGTGGACGCAGATGTTCTACGTATCGTACGCCCAGGGCGTGTGTGAGAACTTGAGAAGGGCAACGCTGTATCAGGAGAGTCCCAACTGGGAGAGAGTGAATGTACCACTTGGAAATGACGAGCAGTTTCTGAAGGTGTTCAAGTGCGGTGGAAGCAGTGCCATGAATCTGGAACCGCGCTGTGGAATCTGGATCTAGCGACTAGGCAACGTTCGTTGACCAAATTGCTACCAAATTGCTGCCCGATAATACTACCTGATAAATTGCTACCTGATAATAAATAGTATTGTTTATATACCGCATTTGTGTTTCGTTCTCTAACCGCAGCCACATTTATGCGAAGCCATATAGTGGGAGGTATTACCGTAATTTCACGCGTATAGGCCGCACCGCAGATAAGCCGCAGGACGCGTTTTTTGGGACGTTTTGAAAATTTTCTGGCAGATAAGCCGCACCCGCAGATAAGCCGCGGGCAATACGAGACGACTGATTTGTGCGACAAAGGAGACCATAGAGAAGGCCATAAACCCTGTGGTCCATACTCCGGGATCGGCACAGTGTACAACAGAGGAGGTCAGTTCTGGAGTTCTACCAAGATCGGATTGTGCCCTTGTCGGGTGTTTTTCGTCGACTGATGGGTCAGTGAACTTCCAGAAGACGTGAATCACTGTCACCACTTTCCTTAAATCTGCTTGGGGGAATGCACCAGGAAGATCAATCTACTCGAATGTGGACCCGTCCCTGTTACGCACTGTTCGTGCATCGGCAGGGCAGTGCTGTTCCAGAGACACTGTCGGCCCTTTCGTTAAAATCGGCGTATGGGGAAAATACCAGGAAAAAATAGTCATCAGATAAGCCGCACCGGTGGATAAGCCGCAGGGCGCCCGTGAGAAAAAAAAATCGCGCATAAGCCGCGGCTAATACGCGTGAAAATACGGTACTACGAGTAAGTGTCTGTCTGTGTCACGGTCTCGCGGGAAGATTAACACAAGCTGGCTCAACTGCTGCTTGCTTAAGGGACTTGTAGCCGAGGATGCTAGAAGTTAGCTAATGTCGGAAAATCGAAAGTATAGTCACCGTTTTACAAAGTTTGACATTCTGTTCAGTCAGTGTACTCCTAAAATTGCTGTCTAAACTACACAAAAGCATGCCGGCGCTCACGCTCTCAGAACAGAGGACAGCCTGCAGCGGAAACCAGTATCAGCCTCTACCCGAATGCCGGCCTCTATTGCGACCTGGTGTTCCACTTGGTCCATGGAGTTGAACATCAGTAAGTGCAAGCATCTGAGAATCTCTCGATCCCCCCACAAACCATCCCCCCTAGTCGAATACAACATTAGTGGTGTGAACCTTGAAAGAGTCTCCACGTTCAAGCACCTAGGTGTCCACATATCTAACCTGTCATGGAAAACCCACATAGCCCATATATGCGGTCATGCAAACTCAACTACTGGTTTCATTCGCCGCTCGTTACATCAGGCTCCTACCAATGTGAAGCAAATGCATGCAGATCCCGCTGATTAAACTACCTACTGTTGTGATCCGTGGCCGTTTGGGCCCGAAATGGCGCTGTGCAAACTCCACTGCAACAGCCCTATCCTATCAAATTACAACCGCGCATCTAGCGTAACACACAGGAAACAACTTTTACACTTATCACCTCTCTGGCGTCGCCGTAAAATGGCCCGTCTCATCCTATATTCCAGAAAATATACTACCACAATGATCCCGTTCTTTCGTCTTAACTATCGGCTCCACTGTACATTTCACAACGCATCGATCACGCACGGAAGGTCCCCTTCGTGTACCCCTTGCAACACCAATTCCATTCTTTCCAATTGGATTGGATTTGGTTGGATTGGATTGGGTTGGATTGGATCCAATTTAACCAATTCTTTCTCTGACTCATTTTTCATCCGCACGTCTCGTGAATGGAATTGTCTACCGCGTAACGTTGTTAATATCCGGGACTCATCTACCTTCAAGGACACACTCGAAGACTGACTTCACCACCCTAACCACTAACATCACGCAGTGAAAGTGTCCTTTGTACTTGTAACTACATTTATATGTATTGCTAATTGTTTTGCGTTACATTTGTATCTACATGGCTTTATTTATTGTTATATGCCTGTCTGTTTGCCACTCCCCTCTGCAATGCCTCACGGCCCTGAGGGTACTATAAATAAATAAATAAATAAATAAATAATATCATTTGGAATGGTGGTTGGCTGGGGGCGTGCTATGTGGTGAAGTTCTGTTTTAACAGTGTAGGAGGTGGTGGGTTCGAATCCTACCATCGGCTGGGATGTCTGAGGTTTTCCGAAGACTTCCCAGACGAATGTCGGCTCAGTTCGCCCTGAAGTCGGCCCAGGACGCATAGTAACCCTCCTGTCCCCCCACTCCTTCCTGCTGTCCTCTCTCCATCTGTCCACATGTGTACACCGCTGATAACCACAGTTGCTTCGCGGCGCTAACACAGAATAAAAAAAATGTGGGGAAGGAGGGGTCAGTATACATCCGACACAAGAGGAAACGGTAAGCAACAATTTAATGACACAATAGCAGTGTAATGCAACACATCTAATTCACAACATTAAATCAAGCTACATAGAAAGTAGATTTTGATTACAGGCAGTACTGGCGATATTGGAATGCAGTCTGTTCCAACAGTCTCTTTGATAATAGTGCTCGAGGAATGATGTTCTATTTATAGGTACGGTGAACCTGAAATAAAGAAAAAAAGGAAGAAAAGAAATTACACAGAAGTGAAAGTCTGCATATTTTCCTTCTCTTTCCTGAGAGTGGTGTAGCTCTGGATTTTTAAATTATCTTTCGCTAGAGCAGTCGTGTTTATTATAAGTGAAACGTGCAGCTTCATATTGGGGTGACTGCAGTTGATCGAAAAGGTATATCTCTGATTTGGGTATCTCATGTTATTCACGCGTACTCTACTTTTCGCCGAACAGGGGAGTTGTATGTCAGTAACTTTACTTCAGGTGGGACTGCATGCAGCGTTCTTCTCAAAAATCCTAATGTTCCACACCGTGGAACATCGCATTGTTGAAAGTTTCAGTAACAGTGTATTCACACGAGCGACATTCGCCGCAGAAGCGGAAGACGTGAAAAACGTCATAGCTTTCTGAGCGCGAGTGCTCAACGTCCAGTGTTCACGTACACTGCTAGCCGTGGGGAATATCCAGCAACACAGTCACACGGTGTTCTGTAGCAGACGACAAGAAAGACGCTGACGGTGTCGTCTGCTAAGTGTCGTCTGCTAAGTGCGCAGTACGCCACTTCCGATATTCCGCACCGTGCGAATGCTCACATAATAGAGGACGGAACTTCCTCTCTGTAAGCGTTTTGTAAGTCTTTTCAGTTTTTGTTCCACTAGAATCTTCCGTGAGCATGTCGCTAGTGTGAACACACAGTACCGTGATGTTTTCATGTAAGGTTAGATCATGTAGTTTTTGTGCGAAGATTTCACCCTCGCTTTTCCCTCTCCTATATGCACGACCAAAGGTACGATTTTGTTATGGGTGTCTTGTGGGGGGAGGGGTTCCCCCCCCCCGCCCCATGGCTACGACACTGTGCACGGCGAATTGTACCAGCGGACACGACAAGTAACTACAAACTCTGCGATAGTTCAATTTCACATATCGCGCAAAACATGCACAGCCCTTTGTGAGACCTTTTTACGATGAAGGAAGGGTTGGTCGGTTGGTTTAAAAGAAGACAATGATGGAGACGTATGAAGAACGGGCCTCCCGCAGGGCCTTCGGTTCGAAGAAGATACCACCCACAGAGCAGCTAAGAAATAATTTACGCCGAAAATATAAATATAAGGAAAAGACGGAGAAGCAACACGTTGAATGAACTTTCCCGGTCATAGACGTCATTATTTTCAGCGGCTGAGACTGGAAAGTGATTGCCACAGCACGACGCAGCGCTGGAGAAATTTTTGCCGAAGACGACGGCTCAACAACAGCATTAAGCTGATTGCGAGCAAAGATGGGCACTGATGCCTTCCAAGGTAATGCATTGCATCCCGGAAATGAGTAATGCTAATGGATTGCATTTTGTGGAGGAGTGATGTAATG